>NW_022196904.1:60924227-60928352 GCF_008632895.1 Mastomys coucha
TTGTAGAGACAGACATAGAGGGACTGGAAACTATGGGTCAGCCTCAGCTACATAATAAAACTTTGTCTCAAAAAAAGAAAGAGAGAGAGAGCGAGCAAGAGAGAGAGGGAGGAAGAGAGAGAGAGAGAGAGAGAGAGAGAGAGAGAGAGAGAGAGAGAGAGAGAGAAGAAAAATAGAAGTATAAATTTGCTTTTTTGTACCAGAATATCATTTGGATAAATTAACACAAAGTTTAAAAAAGTAAGCATATGATCTTACTTAGTGATTTTTTAGAACAATTTTGAGGACAGTCAGAAAGAAAAATCAGGTGTTTTATGATGAGACAGAACAAAATTTTAAATTGAATACTTGGTTGCAATTGGGAACACAGTTTGGGAAGGGGTTGCTTTTGTGAATGGATTATTTCCCCCAGGGCTTGTGAGAGCTTGTGAGCACTTGGATTTCCGTTCCCTTCACCAGGCTTCGTGCTGCCATTATGAATGCTAACCGTCTGTAACCGTAAGCTAAAGTTAATATTTCTTCTATAAGTTGCCTTTGTCAGCGTGTGTTATCACAGCGACAGAAAAGTAACTACTAGAGATGGCTATAGTCAACTATGTTGAAACTCTAAGAAAGTGAAATATGTCAGGCATAGTGGTAAATGCCTTTAATCTCAGTATTAAAGAATTAGAATTCAAGGCCCACCTGGTCTATATAGTGAATTGTAGGACAGCTAGAGCTGTAAATATAGTAAAACCTTGTCTCAGGGTGTGTGTGGCAGGTGGGGAGAAGGGTAACAAGACAAATGACAAACATTCTGTAACTAAAAAACTAAAAATAAGTATAAAAGGATATGCTAGAAAACATACAACTATCACGTGTTAATTCAAAACCATGTTAGTTGTTTATACAAAAATGTAACTATTGGTTGAATTTATTCAAAACATTCATACAATAAAATTATTTCTTAGAATATTTATTTGAAAAGAGTATGTTAATATGGGCTTGGTAGCTTATGACTATAAACCCAGTACTTGGAGAGGCTGAGGCAGGATTCCTGGGAGTTTGAAGCTAGTCTGGGTTATATAGTGACCTCTAGACCAGCTTCCACTATACAGTGAGACTCTGTCTTGATCTACCCCACAAGGTGTAAAATATGCAGTAGAATGCATGTTATGTTGAATATATCTCTGATTTTGTGACAGACATGTTTGTACCTTGTATATATGTCTGTATGGGGGTGTGTATGATGTCTTCATATGTTTTAGGTATGACATTACTATGTTAAATCACTCCTATACATTTTTGTGAGTTGAATACCATGCTAAAAATTACAAAACAGACTGGCTAGTGGTGGCTCATGCGTTTAATTGCAGCACTTGAGAGACAGAAGCAGACAGATCTCTTAGACTGAGGCCAGCCTGGTCTACAGAGTGAGTTCTAGGATAGCTAGGGCTACACAGAGAAACCCTGTCTCAAAAAACCAAACCAAACCAAAGCAAACCAAAGCAAACCAAACCAAATAAACAAAAGAAAGAAAAGGAAGATAAGCAACTTATTCAAGTTCCTATTATGAAAGAAATTTGATTATTTTACGAGGTGGTGTGGCCAGAACTTTATGTTTGGTACATAATTTATGGCCTCAGGGTCCCCAATATCCTGCAGGTAGAAATACCCTCATCCAGTTGATAAGTAATGGAAGCGTTTGGTTTTAAGATCCCTCTCTATGTAACTGCATGTTCCCTGCTTCGTCTAGCCAACCATTACAGCAACATGACATTTAGGGATAAAAGGCAGGTATACCCTGCAGAGAAAAACAAATCCGCCTTTAAGACTTGACTGTCACTTTACAACTCTGTGGTCTTGGGCAAATTACTTACATCACATTGTTATGAAGATTAAGTGGTGTATGGCTGCAAGGCCTATGCTTACAAGCTTCCTGCAAATAACAAGTGTTTAATAAATAGTAGGAAATATGATTTTTGCCTAGCTGTCTTTAATGAACACACTGCCCTTATATTCAGAAAAGCACGGTAACCATTAAAGTGAAGAGAAAGAGAGAGAAAGGGAGAGAGAGAAAGGGAGAGAGAGAGAGAGAGAGAGAGAGAGAGAGAGAGAGAGAGAGAGAGAGAGAGAGAGAGAGAGAGAGAGCAAAGCACCTTTGTCTGGAGTTATGTCCCAATTGTGGTTGCTAACCACAGGTGGGTACGGAAGCCCGGAGGGAAACCAATTATGTGCAAATCCTTTGACTTAATGAAAAATAAAATTAAGCAGACTAATGCTCAGCAGGTACTTATATATCACCTAATATTACAAAAGCCAGTGTTTCTTAAGAAGGAAAAAAGTCTCTGGAGAAACTGGAGGAAGAGGCAGCCATGACCCAGGAAGAAATTCCCACCGCGTGGCAGGATTTACTACAGCACACCTGAAAAGGCCAGGTGGGTAGGTCCTCTTCTGCCCAGGAGGCTGCTTCTGCAAACTGAGTTTCCTCAAAATATAAGACACAGGACTTTGCTTTCTGACAAAGGATCATGAACTTAGATTCCCTGTTTTCTGGTGTGTGTGTGTGTGTATGTGTGTGTGTGTGTGTGTGTGTGTGTGTGTGTGTGTGTGTGTGAAGCACCTCTGCATGAGTGCACAATAGATCACATTTATTAGAAAAGCATTGTTTTTCACTTGCTGGTAACAAGCGTACACATTTTCTTTCTAAGACCTCCTCATATACCTCATCTCATGTTGGCAATAGCTAAGAAGTTAGTACTTGATCCGTTACTTTTTGTTGTTGTTTCATTGTTGATGCTTTATCAACCAGACACAAGCTGGAGTTGTTATCTGAGACAAGGATATTGAGAAAAATGTTCAAGACTAGCCTGTAGAGAAGCCAATGGGGTATTTTCTTAATTCATAATTAACGTGTGAGGGCCCCTCCCTTTGTGAGTGGTGCCGCCCCTGAGCAAGTATCCTGGATATATAAAAAGCCCTGGCAGTAAGAAGCACTTGTCCACAACCTCTGCTTCAGTTCCTGCCCTGTTCAAATTCCTGGTCCAACTTCTCTCAGTGATGGACTATGGCCTGAAAGTCTTTGATAAAATTAACCGTTCCTCTCCAAGTTGCATTTGCTCATGATGTTTTAGCCCAGCCTTAGAGACCCTAACAGGACAGGACAGTTTCCCCTACTTTAAAAGTTGTCAAAGGTCATCCGATTGAAGCAGGGCCTATAATCTTTTCCTTCAAAAAGACTGACCTCCAAGTAATTCATTTCATTTCCCCAAAACTTGATTAGAAGCAAGGGAATCTCAGAGGCTAACTTTGCTGTTGCGAAGCACCCCTTTGGTGGTCGAATTCTCCCAAACTCTAAAGCGAAGCTCACCTACTAAAATGCCTCGTTATAATTTTCAATTAAATTAGCAAGAAGGGGTGTGAGGCTCACACAGGAGAGGTCTACTTGGGAGCAGTGTGTTCTCCCCCAGACTGTGGCTGGGCTCTACAGGGGTCTGGGTGCCTGGCTTGAAAGAGAACCTTTCTGGCCTGGAGCCTGGCCCTGGCTGCCAGGTCTCCAGACCCACCCTAAGGGACGAAAGTGGCATAAGGGGCTCTTAACTAATTTTGAAACAAACAGCTCTGAGCTGGGGTTCTCCAGGTGGGCCACTGATCTTTGCTTCTTACTGTTGGTTGATTCGAGAAGTTGCCTTTCATAGTGGAAGGATGTTCTCCTTGAGGAAGTCACATATGGACGTTTTGAAGCGGCTAACAAAGTTCTCTCTTCAACCCCCTCTCACCCACCTTTGGAATATGTTGTCACAGAAGCAGCCTTGAGATGGGTTTCTCTCCCAACTCAAGAAAATGGGTTGACCATTTTCTCTAGCTAGCAACCCCTCCCTCTTTTTCCATATCCCCTCAGTGTTTTTTTGTTTTGTTTTGTTTTGTTTTGCTTTGTTTTGTTTTTTCTGTCTTTTTCTATCCCGTTTCTGGGCTGTTTCTGACATCTGTATCTTTGGTGTCTGGGTCTGTGGACTCTTTCTGTAGCCCTCTCTTGTCTCATTTTCCTGAACAATCCCTTCCTCGTGGAGGCTCTGTCTCTGTCTCTCTGTCTCTCTCTGTCTCTCTCTGTCTCTCTCTGTCTCTCTCTGTCTCTGTCTCTCTGTC
>NW_022196904.1:60928442-60974343 GCF_008632895.1 Mastomys coucha
CCCCCCCCCCACCCACCCCTCGTCCTCATCTGTCTTTGAGGGAACACATTCCTCCCCGAAGCCAGACAGAGACCTGGCATTTTCGGAACTGCAGCAGGGCCACGCGTGGTATCTCCACAGCTTTCTGGGCGGCTTCCCTTGGAATACCTCAAAGTGTGTCATTCCCTTTCAATACAGAGATGCCCCAGCCTGTGGAAGCCAAGGGCTGTCCCTTGGCTGGGGAGCTGATGAAATCTTGCCTGATCTGTTATCTCCCAATGCTTTATAGATTAGAGCACAAGGTTACTGTGACAATTTGTTTACATGCAGGGAGAGATTAAGATCTCGTTGAAAAGGAATAAAAATAGCATCATCATGAGCTGTCACAGCGTGAGCCCCATTGTAATCAACACTGGTCTGATTTCAGGGATAATTTAAGACCAATTTATTATCTTAATTAAAAAAATAAGAAGGGAGAATTCAACATTTCAGATGGCAGTTAGATTGGTGGAGGTGTGGCCTCTGGAGGGTCCACAAATAAAATAGAACACGAAGGATTCCAGCCAGGAACACTGGGTGGGTAAAAATAGAAAACATTTTCTGTTTTATTCCCCCTTCCCTTTTTCCTTTAAGTTAATGGCAAATCAGAAGGAAAAAGAGTGCCTTGGTTCGTAGAGCACAGTCCATCTAAACCATGCTCAAAGGATTGAAGAAAGCACACCCTACCACCACTACCACCATCACCAGCCCTTTCTTTGGAGTCTTCAGTACAGTGGACCAAGGTTTTTAGCATATTCCCCATTCTCAAGTCTCAATGAAATCGGCAAAAAAAAAAAAAAAAAAAAAAAAAAAAAAAAAAAAAGTCTTTGCTTTGGGTCTACATTCATTTTCTTATTTCCCCTCATAACTAAATTCTTCCACTTAATCCAAATGAAAACTCCAAATGCAAGAGAGGCCAGAACAGAGTGATTTGTGGTCCACCCCCCACCGACCTCTCCTTTGAAAGTTCTCCCCGCCCCGGGTAAACCATCCTTCGGGCTTTCTCCACTGCAGCCCGGGCAAAGCCCTAGGCCTGGAGTGAATGGAGCAACAAAAAGCCCTTTGAAGCCCTGGAGGAAATGGCTCAGTGGGAAGCCAGGTGGACCCCAAAGGCTCCCTTTCCAACACAAATGAGTTCAGGAACCCGGCCACCTCTGGGAGTCCCACCTCCATCCTAAAACCAAATCCACCCAACCCACTTATTTGAAAACCAAACACTTTTCCTAGATCCTCCCCGCCCTGTTTACAAACACGTTTACAATGCCTGATAGGTGACCTTATTTACTCAGTAACCTGTGGATTCATTTATCTTGAAATTAGTAGGTAATGAAGTGGAAAACCCCAACAGCCCTCCCACTAATTAACATGATAATAAGATTGTTTTTGCTACAGAGGTACAATTAGCATGTATGAGCCCAAAGGGGGAGAAAGATCAATAAAGTGTCTGAAGGGTTCTGCTCTCAGGTCTCCAGAACAGAACAAAGAGCTAGCTAGGCACAGCCTGGAAGAGTCATCCTTGTAAAACCTGCCTAACTTGAGCTGGACCTGGCTGAAATCTTTGATGCCTTCTGGAAAAAGATGTGATGGGGGACGGACAGAGCAAGGAACAAATTACAAAGCTCACATATTTTGGCGAAGTCGAGGCTTTGAAAAGGAAAGGAGATGAGTGTGGGAAGTTTCAGATGCTGATCCTAAATGCACTTTGATGGGGTGGCGAGAGTGGAGTGGCAGAGGTTGAAGAAAGCCAGCAGATAATTACCTCCCCCCCATAAAATGGTTCCATTTGCTTCCCTTTCTCTGCACCCCAAGTTAATGGCTCCTCATAGAGAGCGTGGGAGGTGGGGTCTTCTTACACATCTCCTGTCCACTTGCATTTTCATGAGGTGATTTAACACAGAGTGCCCAGCTCCAGTATTTATTTATTCCACAGACGGAGGTGTGTAAAGTAAATAAATAAGACGTTAGAATGTCCCCAGTATGTATTTACCCAGTAGACTCATTTCTTGGGTAAATTACATGGACTTGGTAGCCTTCCATGACATTCTTCCCCCATGATTTTAAACATACACAAACAAAGAATTTGAATGTCCAAGGTGTCTAAATAGCCTAATTGAACTTGTGACACAAACCAGGAAGCCTGGAGACTTGGCTGTGGAGGTTGGAGGGATGTTGCAAGAATGCACAGGCAGATAAAATGAGCGGTCCCCAACTTGCTCTGATTGCTGCAGACAGAGCTGCAGCAAAGCTTCCGAGCTGCTGAGCCCAGGCACTATTGAGCATGAAGGCACTATTGATCACATCTTACCAGCCTCTCCTCTTCCTCTCTCAAAAGTGGGGTTTCCTGTGAAAGTCCACAACTGACTATGTCTGGAATAAATGATCACAGTGAGTGACTGACTAGTTCTTTGCATTTGATTCTCAAGTTAACAATTCCAAGATTTCCGTTGTTCCCACTTATTTTTTGACACAAGGAGACACTCTGTGTTTATTGAACTTAAGTTTCTGCCTTTGACCAAGAAATATATGTTCTTGCTATTGCCTAAATGGGAATTTGGTCAGTAGTTAGAAAAAGAATGACCTCGGTGGGCTTTTTTTTTTTTTCAGTGGAATTAGTGATGTTTTCCTTTCTGCGATTGTTTGAAATGACTGACTGGGGCTGTTGATTTGCTCTTGCTGTTAAAAAGTGTCTGCAGGAGGGCTGGAGGCAGAACCTAGGGGAGTACTTGTCTGGAAAGCAAGGGGACCTGAGTTCTGCCAGATTCCACGTGAAGCACTGCTAGGGGATGTAGTTGGTGTTTGCTTGGCAATCCTGGCCATGGGGAAGTAGAGACAGGCAGATTTCTGGTGTGGCAGGCCAGCCTAACCACAGAACAAGTTGTAGGCCACAGAGAAAAAAAAAACATTGTTTCAAAACACAACGTGGACAGTACCTGAGGGATCTCAAAGTTGTTCTCTGCCAACACACACACACACACACACACACACACACACACACACACAGAGGAGACCTTTGGAGGAAAATAGATTTTTTTTCTTTTCTGACCCCTCTTCCTCCTTCTTTCCCTGCCCTCTTCCTGGCTCTCTTCTACTCAGCAACTATACCTTAAAAAGAAATTAACCAATATCTCCATGTTTTTGTCTTCATTTTAATTTTGTTACATTACAATTTATTAAAATTTTATATCTTTGGAGTAAGAGACAGCCATTCTTCTTTCTAAGGGACATTTGAATGGTTTCCCCAAATTTAATTAGGAAATTGATGTCTGTAATATCTGGGGCAGTGTGTGGCAAGGGAGAGGGGACTACACATCCACAGAAAGAAGCTCAAAGTCACTGCCTAGCCTGCGGTCATACTAGACATTGGTAAGTAGGCCTTGAGCCCATCTCTGTGGGTGGACTCCCAAGAATTCTGAAGCAAGGTCCTGCACAAGAGAGAGAAGGAACTGATCTGAATACATTGTATTCACACTGTTCTATTTGAATACATTATATCCACATGGATCTATCTGAATACATTGTATCTATACAGATTTATCTGAATACATTGTGTCTATTCATCTTCGCCTGATAATCACAGCCTTAAAGGAGAATAACAGGTTTTTTAGCTTTCCAGTTTTGCACACACATGATACCCATCCTTGGCTTTTTCTGGTGTTCTGTGCCTCCTTGATATACCAAACTATGCAGAGAAGAAGTCTCCCCAATGATGAACCAAGACAGCTCTTCAAAGATCTAGGATCCCTAATCTTTTGAGATTTTTGACATTGTAGTTTCCATATTCCATAGTACTGTCACCTAACCAAAGAGTCATGTCCCTCTAGAATACATGCTAATTCAGTGACCCAAATGTATTGCTCTAAAATCTCTCTCTCTCTTCCTAAAGAATAATTTGAGAATTCTCCACTATCTCTGGAGATCACTTGGGACACCCTGGGGTGTCGTACAATCTTGCCTGGGTAAAGCTACCCTGGGCAGGGAGGGAGATTTTTTTAATAACTGGAGCCAATTTCTGCTACAAAGAAGTCCCTTTGGGTACTGTGGCTTAACTTTGAATCCAAATTCCTCATCTGCGAACAGTTAGAACAAGATGATGTAACCCAGGAGAGTAAGCACTTGAATTCAACTCAGAGAAATGTACAACTCAGAGGACTGAAAACTACTGCAGTTGTGATGAGGGAAAGCTTCAAAGGGTCATGTAATGGCCTCCACCTGTTAGACACAGACTCATGACCTCTAGTCTTCAAAATCTAACTTGAGTTGAGATTACTGCCCCCATTTTACAGATGGCAAAAATGAGGGTAGGGAGCCTTGTCAGTATCTCAGGGCCCCAGAGTTAGTAGGTGGAGAGCAGATGAACAGACTCAAGCAGTTTGGATTACAGAAAGAATTCAAAATAATGTATCCTACTGTATGAAGCAGATACAGTCTTATTGGAGAACCCCAGGTGCTACTGATGAGTCCCCTGACCTTTGCCTCTAGGGGGCGTTTATCCTTTGATGCGCTTACTCTTATCTGCAAACCTGTACTACTACTCTTTTGAAAGAGGGACCCATTATGTTAAATTATCAAACTAAGACTTCTCCAACAGTATACAAAAGGTTTCACAATTAGCAGCAAGTCTCATTCACTTGATTTTAATGATTTTGTAAAATAAATACCCTAGATTGTTAGTAAAATAAGATAAAATAAAGCACTTCCGTGGGAGACAAGAACTGATATAAATTTAACTTAATGTAATTCCCTTACTCCTTGTTAAGGGAACATGTGATGTGGAATTTTTAGAAGGGCTCCAATGGGCTGGCTGTGCTAAGTAGCCTTTTTGGCCTAGATTTGTATCTTCCTTGAGAATAGTAGTAATTTTCAAGTTTCCTTGTAGATTTTTTTTTTCTTCCTTGCATATCCACTATGCAGTTGGGAATGTGTCTCAAGATGTGAAGCCCTTGCAGATTTTTAATAATCAAGTGCTCTGTCCCTCCTTCAGCAAGAAAGTTTTCTGTTGTTTCTCATATCACACAAGTAGCTGTATACATTTAAGTCCTTTGGAATCGCTTTAGTGTTTTGGAGAGCTTTTTGGAAGCCCAAGGCCAGTGATCAACCTATTCCTTAATGCATGTCTCAAGCAAAGTGACTCTATGGCTTTAAAAGCCAATGTGGCTAGTGGATAGGTCATTATTCTATTTCCCTAACTCCTCAAGGCAGGATGGGCTTGAAAATTATAGGGACCACCAGCTTCACAAGCCAAGGTTTGGAAAGGGTGGGTTCAGAGACTGGTCACTGTCATCCAATGTGGAAGGGAACCCAGATCTAGATAAAACCTGGCCTCCTGGAAAGGAATAGAAAGGAGGCATGCTGGGAAGTGGAGGTCTCTGCACTTGTGGGATAGTCCAAAGTCAGAATGAAAAGCAGATATTTAGGCTTTCTTCTTGGTGGAGCAATTAGAGAGGACAATTAGAGGAGAAGGTCATCCAGAGTGTCCCATGTTCTATTCTAACCCTATGTTCTATTCTTGATTATGAATTTTTGCTACCTGTCCATTGATTTCAAAGCTCTCTCCTTCAGAGACATACTCACAACAGAAAATGAAAGACGCACTGGGGTAGAGCCCCCACGGTGTATGAGGAAAACTGTCTTGCCTCTAAATTCACTACAGTGACAAATGTGGCCACCACTGGGTGGTGTGGGAAGGTGTTTGTTAATTTTTCAGGTTGTTCATGAAAAAGGAAAGCTAACTTTACATTCTTGACTTTGGTAACCGATTTCTCTTTGCTTTTTCTCTTCACAGGCTGGAACTCATTCATGACTAAGGACCACAGTCTAATGGTATACATTCCTTGTTGGTATCAGTCTGCTTTGTTTTCATGGCTACTTGATGGCCATGGATGGAGGATTGTGTGGGATTTAGTTGACTTAATTCCCAGGAGTTGTTCTGTATGTGAGAACTGGAAAACTTCTGGCTGGGCCAAAGGATGGGAGTTAGTGTCCTTGCTGCCTATTGGCAGGTCAGAGACACTACTAGAGCCATCAAAGATCCTCGTCCTTCATCACAGCCATGAGCACTAATAAACTCCATCCAAGAGCTATTCATTCATTTACCTAGGTCCTCCTCAGGCACTGTGCCACATGGCAGAAGCATGTCTAACTATAAACACTGGAGATAGAGAACAGACTGTGGCATGCAGTCTTGAATTCCATCATTTGTAAAAATGCAAATGAAGAAAAAACAACAACCAGAACTGCTTCAATTTAGGCAGTAATTTACTATCCTCCATTAAAGTCAAGAATGTACAGGCAGAGTTCATCTGTCAAAAGAGTTGATACTTAAGATCCATGACTGGCATAGTGTGTGTGGCTAGGGATGAAACGGTAACAAAATGGGATGAATGGTACTTTTTTGCATTGTGCTAAATCCTGGGAGCAGAACATGATGTGCTGGTTGTGTTGCATTTGAGAAGCATTAGGATGGAGTGGACAGGGGTGGGGGCAGAGAGGATGCCATCAGCCATGGTGCTAGGCATCATTGCCGAGGCTGGCACATTAAAGTTAAAGCCTGAAGGATGTAAAACAGCCAGCTGAATCTTCTAAGGGAAAAAACATTACAGGTTGAGGGGACTGGGGCTTGGGGCCCTGAGGAGACCAGCTACCCTTAGGCAGTAGCCAGGAGGCACACGAGGCTTGAGATGGAAGAACAGATTTAGTTTTTAGGGGTTCGTGGATTTAGCTCAATCAATGATCGGATGAAGCATGAAGCATGGTAGTGAGTTTTCCTTGATTGGTAGTGGGTTATATTCTGAACCAAATGAGGATATGCTTCTGAGAATGTTCTTCTGCCTCATTCTCTACATAGAACTATTTCTGAATCTATTACTCTATGTTTTAAAATTGAACTCATATGAAAATGTTACTTATTCTCCAAAGAGCTTGGAATGGTAGGTTTGGATTCCTTAGGAGACAGATTGATCTGGATCTGAATGCCTCTTCAGCTACTTGGTCAGCATATTGGTTACTTTCTCATTGCTATAGCAATATGCTTGGCAAAAGCCACTTAAGGAAGTGGGATTTATTTGGGCTCCCAGTTGATTATATAGTCTATCCTGGCCAGAAAATTATGATAGATAGAGCTTGAGCAGCTGGTCATGTGGCATCTACAGTCAGGAAGCAGGCCCAGACAAAAGCTTGTCCTTACTACTATCTACTATCGCCTTTTTTATTTTGTCTGGAACCTCAGCCCATGGAAAGAACACCCACATTTAGGGTAGATTTTCCCCCAAGTCAATTAACCCAATCTTTACAGTCACTGATCAACATGCCCAGAGACTTTTCTCCTTTCTTTGGCAATTTTAGATCCTATCAATTTGACACTCTTTATCACAGCAGGTGTGTATTCTTGGGCTTCCACATCTATATCTGTAAGGTGAACTCAAAGTCATCTAGAAGGTGAGGACACTTTATAATGCCTCCAAGTAAGTACTAGCTTTGACAAATCAAATATACATTAAGTTTCCATATCTACAGATCAGTGTGGCTATTCTAATACTGAAAAATTGTTTGGCAAGTGTCTAGGACCCATAGAAGTAAACAAGTTTACTGAAATGTTTAATATGAATGGGTATGGATTGAGATGAAAGGGAAAAGAGTACAGAGCAAGATTTTGGAAATCTGTTTGTAGTGGATGAAGTCTTGGATTGAGGAGAACAGTTATAAGCTATAGTCTCTCTACTGGAATCTATTTTCTAGGTGACCACAGACAATGCCGATATCTTCCTGAATGTCTCAATTTAAGAAGGTTGGTCATGTCATTTTCTTCTGAAATGTGTGATATGCTCCATCCATTCAAAGGATGGAGAATGCCTCTCAGAGTCTGTGCTTGGTTTTTAATATTGTCATAAAAATGAATTTCTAATCACATTAATGATGTCACAAGACCAACTGAAGGAATTTAAGAGGGGTGAACCTTGGAAGCTCCTCCAGTCTCTAGAGATATCAAAAGTAATTGGTGAGATGAATACTGCCCAAAAGAGATCAGCTGCCCACCTCCTGCCATTAGAAATCTAAACATATCTCTCTCCATTGCTTCCACAGTGAGTTCATCACACACACACACACACACACACACACACACACACACTCCTCTGTAATTCAGGTCAACAGATCTAATTCTTCAATTTTTTTTTTTTTTTTTTACAGACTTCCTGCCTATACCATGTAAATCTCAATGCTAAACACCTGGCAGGCTTCATCTTGACTATGAAAGCGCACACCCTTCTGTGCAGAACACAGCCAATTTACGACTGCCCCTGCAAGTGGGAAACGGGTCCCACCACAAATCTCTCTCCTTCCTCTTCAGTTTGATAAACTCTTGGCTCCTTTGTCAGGTCAGACCCTCTCTCGGACTTGTGATTGAAAAAAAAAAAGTACAAATGGATTCTCAGTCACCACTCAACAGAGTCAGTTGACAGAGCTCCATGGAATCCTTCTGGAGGGAGGCAGGCTTTTAACTTGATTGATGAAATTATATCTAAATCTAGTAGATTTGGGACTTCAAAGACATTTTTCCCTACTTAGGGCATCCCGGATGAAGGGTGTATGCTATTTGTTCCAAACTCCCAGGCTCAAGTGGTTCGCAAATTGACCCCTTTGTAATAGGGTAAAGGTTTCTTGCTAGATAACAGTGGTTCATTTTGATTAATTATGTCAGGGAATTAATGTATGATTACTAACTTTTAGCAGACCCTGCTCCTTCTGACCCCAGCTGCTTGTTTGTGTGGCTGGTTGTAATTTTCGACCGATGGGTTAGGAGAGGTCACTGTGTGGTCAGCATATTTTAAACAAAGGAAGAGAAAGAGGAGGAGAGGCCTCCAAATGGACTAGACACTAGTTCACAGCCGTGACAGAGAAGGCCTGTTAAGTGTTTTAACAGTAGGTTTTTATATATTTACTCTTGGTAAGAAAAGCTGGTTGAGCCAGAAATGAAGAGGAACCTGGGAAGATGTGGTGAATAATTAAATAGTAAAATGTTAGTCCATAAATGTCACTGTGTACAGACTTCAATGGCCCAGGAGCATGTTAAAGACAAAATGGTAAAGTAATAGTGTTGGTTTAGGGCAGGCCGGGAGAATTGAGATGAAAGTTGTTTTTTTTTTTAAATAATCTGATTTTTCTAGGAGGTGGTGTGGTGGTGTGGGATTTCAATAGTTATTTTTAGATTCAATGGTAACTACTTAGAAGAAAGATATACAGACTAAGCAGGTGCCCCTTTAGTTATTTTTTTTTTTAAGATTTATTTATTTATTATATGTCAGTACACTGTAGCTGTTTTCAGACATTCCAGAAGAGGGCGTCAGATCTCATTATGGATGGTTGTGAGCCACCATGTGGTTGCTGGGATTTGAACTCAGGACCTTCAGAAGAGCAGTCAGTGCTCTTAACCGCTGAGCCATATTTCTAGCCCCCCCCTTTAGTTATTTTTATTTTCTGTGTTTGTATCTAGTATATGATGACCCGTCTGCTGCAGTGCTCCTATCCTTAAGTGTGAACTAAGAATTTCACAGACCTTACTCTCTACTCATTCCAAGTGGTCTGTTCTCAGTGCCCGCTGACTTCTGAGATGAGCTGAGGTAGTTTGGTCTTTTGTCTCCATGAAAGTAAGCATGTTTATCACAATAATTAGGTTCGCAGGGTTCTGAGAGAACATTGTTAAGACTTGCTATGGAAAGCTAACTTTCTTTCAACATTTAACTGTGAAACATCCTCTACACAAATGCTATGGATGATATTAATCATTTGCTGATTGTGACTTCCAAGCTCCAAGGGAGAAAGAAGAGGCCATTACAGGGTAAACAGGGTGTGTGTGTGTGTGTGTGTGTGTGTGCCTGTGTTGTGTGTCTGTGTTCATGTCTGTGTATCTGTGTGCAGGTTATTAATAAGGTAATGGAGAATTGGAAGAGGCATAATTAAGATTGCATGTTATAGACCTGGAGAGAGAGAGAGAGAGAGAGAGAGAGAGAGAGAGAGAGAGAGAGAGAGAGAGAGAGAGAGAGAGAGAGAGAGAGGAAGAATATTACAAAGGAAAGTGTTACACGATACCACATTCAACTTTTAAACATTATAAAGCACCCTTTCTCTAAGGTGGTTCAGAAATAAATTGTGGTTTAGCATTCAGATTTTGTTAGCTCTGTCCAGAAGGATGTGAGAGAGGCTCTGGGCATGCTGACAATTGCTGATCACCCATAGCCTTTATGGACAACATAATCACAATTACTGTATTTCAAACAAGCCCCTTTCAAAAATTAGAGGTGTTGATGACTTTAATGGGGATATAGACCATTTGTCTGTTCCATTATTGCAATTACTGTCTGGCTTGGTATCTTCTCTCTGACAGTGGCTAATGTTGTATACTTCAAAGGAAGATATAAACCCTCAATAATGCATTTACAGTCCAATTCACATTCAGCTCTTCATGTCCCCACCATGGTCACCCCACCTCTTCAATGCTCACAAGTGCCTGTGGGCTTGCACATGCACAAATGCACACTCCTATGGAGGAGGGCTCTGTTGAAGACGTATCTTTGCACTGAACCTATAGAATTAGACCTATAGAAATAGGCAATGTGACAAAAGAAGAATGACAGGAACAGTCTAGGTGCTCAAGTCATAGGGAGAAAGAGGAGGGCCTTCCTCCTGTTGAAGCCTAGCTGTTTCACATCATCTGGAAATCTCAAGATAAAAGACAACCTGCCTTGGCAACACCTGCAGCATTTCTTAGGGATTTAAAACACAAACCCACTGGATAATTGTCTTCTCTCACAACCCAACCTCCTACTTTTCTGTTCTTAGTACATGTAGTTGTGGAAATAGGTAGACAATATATGTTGAATACGACAGGTATGTATTTTAAAATATCTCCAAGTTATACACATGGATCCTATCCCATGTTCATGCCCTAATTATTTATCTCAATACATTCCCTCCTGTTTCGTGCTACAGAAGACATGATCTTTACTCTTATTTTAAGATGGTGAGATGCAACATGGCATAGTACACCTTCATCTCTCCAAAAGACAGCAGAGGAAAGGACTTTGGGAGGACACATCTCTCTATGCTTGTGTGCTGGTTCCCATTCAGGTTTCCTGGAGAATGTGGCTGATTTCCCAACAGCCCAGATGTTAAGGGGCTCTGTCATTCATAGTCTCTTATTGTCCAGACAAGTGTGACTACTGCTCTCCACCAGATCTTACCAGGGTCACCTCAAACATTCTAGTGTGATCCTAAGACCTCAAAGTCTATAGGATTTTGAAAAAACAAAATCGACCAGAAAATAATCAAAAAGAAAAAAATAACAAACAAACAAAAAAATGAAAGAGCCCAGCATATTGAAGAAGCTGTTGACTAAGACTCATTTCATAACTCTGAAATGAATGGAAATGGGCCAATGTCATGTTGACAGCTGTCTTAAGAGTTAAGGTGAGGCTATTCATTCTCACTCCAGTGGAACCAGCCAATGAATTCCTTTAGATTCCAACTACTTTCTCTGTCTTTTAGATCTCCATGACAGCATTTATATCTTATAGGTGTCTAGATCTACCTGAAGAAAAGGGAGTTAGAAACCTCTCCTGGGAGACAGGGGAACAATCGGTTAACTGATCATTTTGGTTCCCTCTACTGTGTTCCTGAAATTTGGGAAAACTTTAACTTTCCAAAAGAAAGCTTTAGGCACACTATGACAAATCAGGTCACTAGATATGGGTGTAGCTCCCAGAAGCCATTTTAGTCCGTGGAATCTGGAATTTTACTCTACAAGAGCTGGAATGGTTGTCACTGGTGGGGTATGTTCCATCTCTGAAGTAGCTGCTTCCAATGATGATAGAAAGGAGTCACTTCATATCCCATGTGCAGGCTGATTTCCCTTAGCTGTGCTGACTAATAGCCTACTGTTGGTAAAACTAAGATCACTGCATGATTACAAAAAAATCTCAAGCTAGAAATTGCAAAACAAACTCTAATAAGCCTCACAACCCAAAGTAAACTATTTACCAAATGTCACAAACCATTAAGAGATGGATTGGTTAACTCCCCTTAGCAGGCTAAAGGGAATGTTTCGAAGAGTTGAAAATAAGAGCAACACCATACAACTTAAGGCACAGAAAGGTCTTCAATGAATTTTAAAAAAGAACAATATTTTGGAATTTTTTGTTGTTGTTTTTTTAAGTTCAGAGGTGACATTTTCAATAGGACTTTGAAACCAAACTGAAGAAAGATGGACATAGAAATGTTCTTTGTAATCACCAGCAAAATCTATCACACATGTTCTTTCAAGTAAGGTTTATTGGAAAGAAACTGCTACTAGAGAACCACATGTTAATTCTGACTTGCCAAGGTCAGGCCAGGGTAATAAACCCTTGAACCTTACAAATATGCAAAGCTGACATAAATAACAAATTAAACTCAGCCAGGTAGAACACTTTGACCAGTGGATATGAGACAGATAGCAACCCCAAGGACCCAGAGCCTCTTGATTAGGAAGCAAAACTGGTCTTATCTTCTTTGTTCACTGGCCATTATTTTTGCACTGTGAAGTGCATTGCTCTGCCCTGCTAAGGAGAAGCCTAATAAAATGGTTCTACTAAGGTTTTTTGTTTTTGTTTGTTTGTTTGTTTTGTTTTGACAACTGCACCATGTTACAGCTTATAGCTTGTTGCTGTGATGTATTGAGCTGATGACTTAGTGTATCTCTATATGAGATTACAGAACTTTGTTCTATGGATGAAATTGATGTAAGGTACTTTGAGTTTTAAAGCCACTTCTGTCTTGGTGTGTGTGTTCATGAATGTGTGCATGTGCATAGACACATGCATAAGTGCATATGTGAATGTGGTTGTAAGTGCATGTGTGTGGATGTGGATTTGGATATGTGCACCCCTATAATCAAGCTCACAGAGTCCAGAGGAAGATGTCAGCAATCCTGCTATATCACTATTTACCATATTCCTTTGAGGCCAGATCTCTCATTGAACCATACATAAGCTAGGGCTGAGGCCAGCAAGTCCCAGGGAGTCTCCTGTCTTTGCTCTCACACTGGGGGTATTACCAAAGGGCATACGGACATATCTAACTCTTTCTGTGCGTTTTGAGATCTAAGCTCAGATCTTCATGCTTGCACAGCAAGCACATTTACCTACTGAGTCCATTTCTAAATGATAAAAACTACTGTGTCTTTCAAGAAGTTGGGAAGATGGAATATTTGGAAAGTTACTTGTTTCTGCCTAACATACAAATGAGAGTGATCAGCTACAAAGAGAGAGGCTACTCTGTCTTAAATTCCAAGGAAGGCATTTTTGTATGGTTTTATTATGAAAGTGTCAAAGAGACTCAGAGGCCTAGAGGAAAAAGGAAAGGGGCTTGAGAATCTCATGCCCATCTTGACCCAGAACTGAAACCAGAAGGCATCCTTGATATGGCCATGAGGCTGAGATCAGCTCTAAAGAAAGAACATATTACTGTTGAGTGACCAACATGGGAGCTCTCAAGGTCTTTACAAAGTTCAAACTCCAAACTTTCGTAATTGTACTCTTTTTCCAGACCCAGTGTTTTGGTAGATTTAATCTATGATGTCTTTAATTAAACATAGCCTGTCATATTCGAGGAATTGGAGGTTGGACCCAGAGCTTTCAGCTCCTCTCCCGGATTTCTGCTGTTGGCTGTGACAGGGTATGAGCTTTAATCCCAGCTAGTGAGCCTTGAAAGTTTGCAAGGAGGAAGTAGTACTTGAGGGATTGTCCTTGAGGGAAAAGCATTCTTTATCACCCTCTTTATTTATTTTTATGACTTATTTTTTTAAATTAAAATATAATTACACAGCTTCCCCTCTTCCAGAAACCACTTTATAAGTTGCTAGTGATAGGACAGGATTGTGTTTGCCCGCAGGAAACAGTAAAGAGATTATGTGATCCTACTCTGCCTTTTGGGGGCAGGATTGGAGGTGGAAGACATTTAGTTGCATGATGAAGGAAGGAAGAACATTTCAGTTATAAAAAATTTGATAAATGTCTGTAGAATAAAATATGAACTTATAAGTCATGGGTTTATTTAAATAATTTATTTAAATATATATATATATATATGTATATATATATATATATATATATATATATATATATAGAGAGAGAGAGAGAGAGAGAGAGAGAGCAAGAGAGATTTTCTTTTTTAGACAAGGTTTCATTGTGTAGTTTAGGCTGGCCTTGAACTTCATATCTTCCTGCCTCAGCCTCCTCAGAGTTGTGATTATAGTCATAAATCCATATGCTTGACTGAGATAAAACATTGAACTTCTCTATCAAGCTGAGATCTGATCAGCTGCTTTGGGTAATTCTAAAACATGTACTTCTCCCTAGGCACAGATGAATTGCAGGGGTCACTGTGGCAACCAGGTAGGTGACAAGTGAGGCTAGCATGTGCTCTGTTGTGTCAGATGCCAGCTCTGGTCTGATGAAGGTGGAACTGTCACCTCTTGAACCTCAAGAAAAAGATAGAAGAGATGATTTCTTCTTTTTCTTTATTTTTGTCCCCCTCTCTTTTGGTTGTTGGCCTGATTTAAGGGAAAGAAGTTTGGCAAAAGTCCTGTAGGGGAATAAGAACTCATTCTAACATGGAATTGAAATGCCAATGATAGGCAGGCAGGATGGGATGAAACCTATGGGGGTTTTACAAAAAACTGGATCTGGATGACAAAAAAAAAATATTCCACTGCATTTTTTTTTTTCTGATTTGTATGATTTTCTTTCATTTGAAGGCATGCACACATAGCCCACATTCTCTGGTGATGCAGTGGAATGGTTTATTTTCCAGGGAAAATGAGTACCCAGCAGCTTGCCTTTCAAAACAGATATAAATGTACATCTAAAATCGAAGGCAGTTTTGGATGCTGTGTATGTGCTGTCACAAAAGCACACCAGAGCAGTGAATTGGTTCCATAGAAATAGGACCCATGACATTCTCAGAATAGCCTGCTCTTAGTGTCTGTTGGGTTTCTGGGTTGGGATGCTTTGAGCTTTGTATTCTTTATCTCTAGCTCAAGTTCCTTATGCAGATCAGCATCTCAGCCTGGAAGAGAAATCACATTTTCTGCTCTCTGTGGACTTGCCACAGCTGTGCTAGCTTGAAGTTGAGTGAATTTAGGGTGTTGAGGGGATGAGCACTATGATTTTCCAAGAACCTATCTCCTACTCCATCATCTCGTACCTGGACAAGTACACCTATGAATGGTACCCATCTCAACCCCAGTCCTTTGAGAGTTCATGGTCTGGTGAAAGCTGTTAAGTTGGCTTTCTAGCCTCTAACTCAGTGTGGATCCATTGGTTAATTCACCCTTCCAAACTTGACCCAGCTGGGATTCTTGTCTGAAAAAAAAAAAAAGACACCTGGCAAATTTTAAAGTTTAATGTCAGGTTAATCTCAATTTATTTTGGTAAAGTTAGAATAGCATTGCTCCTAACTTCTCTGTTGATTGTAGGAGGGAGGTGACCGGAGAGAGCAGAGAGCAGCAATTAGCAGGCCCTTGTGCAGGAAGTTAAATCATACAGAACATTACTACCTTATTTATTTTTGGATTCTCATGGATCCAAGGTTGTTGCCTGTAAGTCTCAAGGACTAAAGGATTAGAAAGTGTAGAAATACATATATATCATTGAAAAGCATGTCTTGTTACTCTTGTCTATTCATCTCTGGCTTCAGGGCACACACTCTTGAATTGTATTAAATATTATAAGAAAATGTTTATTTAAAGTCCTTTCAACTGACAGGTTATTAAATGCTAGATCAAACGATGAGGAAATTCAACATCAGACTTGTTAGTGGGCCAGAGCAGGGTAGAATATGTTGATCCCTGTATAAACAAATAGACATGGAAATATCCTCAACGCCATTGAACCTGTTGAATGGGGGTTCTAGTGAAAAAGGGTTGAACGAATCAATTTTTTAAAAAGCTATTCAAGGGCAATTAGAGTTGGCTGAAGCTCAGTTACTCATGAACCTACCGAGGAGGTATGAGTGTAATTTTTAACATCAAATATTTGGCTTCTAATTCTTTAGTTGGTAATGGAAGTCAGCCACCCCAGAGTTCAGCACATTGTGGATGTTAGTCTGGACATTTATGTTCAAATACTAATAGAAATATAATTAGCAAGTAATACAGGAAAAATATCCTTTTGGATGCCCCCATTTTCTACAAAGCAGCTAGTAGACTTTCCACATTCAAGTCACTAATTTTTACCTGTCTATAGTAAAACATTTTTTTAGTCTGGACTAGGGAGGATAAAAAAAGGAGCCTCCTATTAGTCCCGTAATAGGTTGGTGGAAATGGCATTCATGCCACAAAGCAGTCTCCTAGCAGAAGGGCAGCAGAGAAGTGTAATCAGGTTAGAACTTGATGTTGTAACTTACTAGAATGAAAGACTTTTCTTAAAGTGACATTAAGATGAAATATTTAAGATAAACTGGAAGATTTGACTGGGAATTCACAATGGCTCTCTGAAATAGTCTGTCTTGATTTACAGATCCTCAATTTTCAATTTATGAGCTGAGACCAGAGTATACCACCAGAGGATGAGAATAGAGTAGTCATATTAGAGGCAGCTCATATATCCTAAAGACAGACTTTGGAAGAATTAGAAAGTATAATAAAGTGCCTGTCCCTTTAAGACAGGGCCTGGCTCCCTGCCAATTTCCAACCTAAAGCATTAGATATTTTTAAAGCCCTTAAAACTGTCACTTTTCCCCTGGACTTTTTGTCATCTCTAAATGAAAAAACAGTACCAGAGAGATTTGCCCATATTGTTTCCAGTCTCCTCAGGATATTTTTGAAAAGTAAATATTTATTGCTGACAATAATTTTTTTGCGAAGGTTAACTAGCATTTCAAGTGCAAACCCGGGCATCTGAAAGGCAGAGAAAGCACCCTTCCTCCTCCAGAGCACACACAAACGGGAAGCTTGCAAACAAGGCCACCGGAAATGCGAACCCTTGCAATGTTTTCTAAAAATTCATTTTCAGAGAAGACACAGGCAATGATTTCTGGAGAGTCAGGCCAGAGGACATTTGGGACTCAGAGGACTTTAAATATAGCCCAGGGACCACTGGTGGAATCAAAGAGGGAGCAGCTCAGAGGCTCTTTCCAGCCTCCATTTGCCCTCAGCATCTCAAGGTGGATTTGAAAGCATGGTAAACACAAGGACCCTTACCTCCTTCATCGCCTTCTTTCCCTGGGATTCCGGGGGTGGGAGGGTGGTGTGGGGGACTGGGGGCCAACTTCCAGAAACCATTGCTTCTCGGCCTCCCACTGTGTGCTTTCCAGGTTAATCACCAGAAGCTTCATCAAGTCCCTCAGACATTTCCCTGCCAGCTTACTCTAAGGGACTTTTGGGGTTTCATATTTTAAGTATTTTATACACAAATAAGTTATGAAAAAATGTTTTTTTCCCCAAGGCTTTAATGCACAGCATGTGCCTTAAATCCAATTTGGAGAAAACTTTACTAAGACACAGTCAGACTGTATTTTGTTAAATGCCGATTTAAAGGTGCAGGGAAAATAGAACTGCTAAACTCTTTTAGGATTATAGCTGATGTAATATAAAAACCATTGGTTACTCAGGTAAATAAGCGTCAGTGGGATGCTTAAAAATAAAGGAGACTCGGGGACAGACATTGCAGAGTGTTTATGTATTCATTAGCTATACAGAGGAATGCATCCACATAGATACAGTTCCAATGCAATATCGCCACACATCTCCATGCACACACATTGACTGTACCACTTAGCATTTACATGCTTCCCCAAATCAAAGACAGTTCAGCCAACAAGGGATTTTTTTTTTTTTTTATGATTTTATACATTTTTTTTCCAGCATAGAACAGTTTTTCCACATGATCAAAAAAGTCCCAAGTCTTTTTACTCTGGATGTTTACATGGGATGATGATGTCACAGTTGCAGAACAACATGCTGACTCAGCCCCAGTCCTTCGACACACTACAGTCAGGAAGAAGAGAAAACAGAAAGGTAGTGTACACCGGTGGAGGTACATCTCACCTGCCAGCCCTTGAATTTCTGTTGATGTTTTATTTGTGAGGACTTGATCCCACGGCTGCTTCTGTTTGTATGGAACTCTTGGAAATGCAGTTTTCTCTAGTAGCAAGAGATTCAAGAGTCTATTAATAAGAAAGTGCAGATGACTAATTTAAAGGTTATTAGATAGATAACCTTTAAATTGCCACCAAGTGTGCAAAAGGCAGGCTGGGGTAAAGGTATTCAGGAAGTATGGAGTTATCCACTTAGTGCCCATAAAAGCAACTAGATCTGTATTAAGATTTTCAAGGATCAGGGAAATATGTTTCTAGACCTGCAACAAGAGAAAAGATTTAGGTTCAGCTCTAGGGAAAGCTATTGATGGAAGTGATAGTATGTAAATTACCAACATTTTTGATTTGAGGGATATAGACAAAAGCAAAACCAATAAGGGCTGGAGATGTAGGTTAGAGGTAGAGAATGTGCCTCACACGAGGGCCTGGGTTCTATTCCTACCCCTGTTAACAAATCACCAAAATTGTCTGGTAGCCAAAAGCAGTTTAGGATGATGCTTAAGGGCACTGAATATTGCCATCAGCATGAAAAGAAGTACACTTTGGAATAGGGGTTCTTGTGGGTTAATCTTATCCAACTAAGTTCTAAGATGTTTAGTCCTTACATGGTCTGTTGGAGTAATCGGCATTTTTAATCTAATACTACAATGCATTTGTTACTTTTCCAGAAGCAGTGGCTTTTGATTTGTTGACAGAATGCCTATGCATCAGTGCCTAGTTACCCAGGAGACTTCTGGCATTTACAGCAGAGTCCAATGAGTGTTATAACTGTGGGTGCATGAACATTAAGTTTTGTGAAAAGAGAAGGTATCCCGATCGTCATGAAATTAGCTGGACCTCTGTCCTGATTTTGTCTATGATAGGTGAAAAGGAGTGGGGTGCAGGTACCAGGCAATGAAAGAGAAAGTGGCTGGATGGAGTACTAGCAAAAGCAAAGCTTGCTGGAAAATACCATGAAAAGATGTGCTAACTTAAAAAATTAAAAAGAAAGCCCTGCATGCATCACCTTCCCTTTATAGTTGCTATCTATTCTCTCATGTTTGACCTTTATGTATATGTGGGATGATTCTTCTTTCATACTTTCTCTGAATAAAAAGTGGAATCAGCATGGCTGACAATTGTCTTGACGAATATCTGAATCCTTGCCCTGAAAATTATTGATGATGTAACAACAGCAAAATGTCTTGAGCACAACACAGGGCATGTCGCTTAATGGTAGACTTAAGAAAGTCCGCCATTTCTTTTTACGAGACGCGCATTCCATGCTGGGGACTCACTAAATAGCCAAGGATGCCTTTGAACTTCTCACTCTTGCTTCTGTCTGACCTAGTGCTTGAATTATAGGTATACACCACCATGTGCAGTTGCATACAAAGTACAGGGCTTCATCTTGCTGGCAAGTGTTCCGACATATCACCAGCCTAAGCAAGGACTTTGAATTTTGGCTTGGAGATCCGGCAAATCCACCAGCATAGCATAGAAAAGGACAGTGGTGTGCTGGCTGAAGGATACACTGTGAGTGACATGTCAGGACTCTACACAGCACCTTCAGGAGAAAACATGAAGACTTTCATGGTCTCAACTGGAAGAAATATTTTCAAACATGGACACTTGAGTTGCCCTAGATCAAAGGTACCCTTGAGTCCCAGAACTAGGAATTTCCACTTCGTAGAAATGGTTTGAAGATTCTGAGTAACATAATAATAGGACAAGATCAGTGCATTCTCTCGCACCCATTACCACTGAGGAGAAACTTGCAATTAATAAGGCAGACACTCGAAACACAGGAAGAAAGAATAAATGCAAAGGAACTTGAGGCCAGTGAACAATGGGGAGAGGACGAAAGGGTTAACAGGAAAGAGGACATTCTAGTTTGGATCCTCAGTATCTCCCAATGACCTATAGTATGGTAAGCAAGGTGCAAGAGTTAGTGGCTCTTGGAAAGCCTTCAGATCACTAGGGTTGTGGCCTCAGGAGGGACTCTGCCACTCCAATCTCTTCCCTTTTTTCTCTCTTTGTCTTTCAAGACAGGAGGTGAACACTTTGGCTCTGCTATACTTCCTGGGCCTGGCATTCTTCAGCCCATTATGAACAGGAACTTCTGAATGTGTAAACAGATGCGTATCTTCCTCTTTATAAGCTGGTAATCTCAGGTGTGTGCTTATACTGAAAGCTGATTAGCGCAGGAAGTTGGTGTGGACTACAAAGGAAAATGTGGCAGACATACACAAAAGAATGTTTTCAGCCATAGAGGAGAACAAAGCTATGCTGTTTGCAAAGAAATGGATGGCAACTGTAAACAATAGTATTAAGTGAATTAAACCAGTCTTAGATAAATATTATCTATTTTCTCCCATTTTTGCTTCCAAGATTCATTTACACAGATGTGAAATCATGTATGTATTTGTGACATGATAAAGCTGTCTAGAGAAAAAAAGACAAATAAGAGTTGAGGAGGGGTGAGAAAAGTATAGAAAGATATGGTGAGGAATATATTCAATGCACAACATGAATTTGTATGAAAATAGCCTTATGAGTGGTTGATACCTGAATAAAGATGTCTGAGCTTGACCTCTGACCCCTACATACATGTGCACAGGCTAGATAGAATATACAGGAGCACCATCCCTTCTACACACAGGAAGAAACAACCCTTTGCAAACTACTGCATACAAGGACAACGAAAAACTTAAAAATACATTACAATGACTGAAAATGATGAAGGGTTTGAATGGGGTGAAATTAATTTAACTAAATCACTAAATGAACTAGTATATACCTATTTTGTTCAGGGGATGGTGGCAACTGTGCCTTGTTGTCCAGAAAGCAGAAAAATAGGAACCTTTTTTTTCTTACAGATTGTACAAATAATAAAGATTGGGAAAGTTCTGGAGAATGCAATCTGATTCTTGTGAGAGGCTTTGGACGTTTTCACTGCTCTAGGAATGACCAAACAGCCATCTGCTCCTGGAATCTTTGCAAAGTTGGCCATAAAATGGTTAGCACATTATGGTTCTATCTCCCTGCAGTCAACAGCAGAAATGAACGAACCTACAGCAGGCCTAGCCCCCTGCACAAGGGCGTGGCTCACTACACACTGAGTTTTATGTTTTTTAACCTTAAGGGGACTTTTTTTAAAATTGCATAGCTCACCTTCTGTGGCGCCATGGTTCTAAAGGTGAAGACTTAACAAATCTTGAGACTCGGTGGAAGATAGACTCACTGATACCACGGTCCTGTTGGTTGTGCACCCTGTGTTTTAACTTTGGGGTGTTGCTTAGTAATTATTTCCCTTAGAGGATCCTGAGGAATGGTACAGTTCTTTTATGATTAAAATCCTGAGTGTCAGATTGATAAGAGGACTGTTGCTTCCAATAAGTTTGGCGGGACAATGCATCCATTCTACGTTATAAAGGAATAGACTGCAGTGAAGCCATGGTGTGCCTTTCTTACACAGTAAGCCACAAAATCTGCTCTTTGAGACATATTGGCACATGTATTACAACCTGTTTCTTCTAAATGGTAAATCGCTTTCCCGATTGATTACTTAGTTTATTTTCTTAACTACCTGGTTACTCAGATGATTAATTTAATTAGATTCCATTAGGGTAAGGCACATTCCCCAAGCTCTTGTCAAAGAAGCCATACTCTTTTTGGTTATTAAACCAAAAGCAGCCAACCCCTACCTTTAGGATTTAAAATCGTGATTTTTTTTCCCTCTTATGGAGACATAATTTTGAATTCCATTTTTAATAACTTAGGAATAACTCCTCCACAGGGTTATCATGCATCTTTACTCTACATTCTGTTAAGATTTTGAGAGTACTTCTGAATCTTTCTTTGACAGGGGAAGTGCATGAACATTTTCTTCCACGGGCGGTGCAGGCATTAGACAGGAGGCTTTCTGTTTTCCCAGGGGAGGATCCCCTAGCTTTTCCCCACCTAACAAGCCCCTTCCTGGAGATTAAGAGAAAATGCATCTGAAATAACAAGAGCTCATCCGGGCTTTTGGTTTATCTGAGGATCAAATCCCAAGAATCTCCAAGTCCAACTAGTTGCATATACAATTGACAAACGTTAAGTATCCCCCCCCCCCCCATTACAGTTCTAACAACTTCTAGAACGGAGAGGAAGGGAAAGTTCCCATCTTAAGTCAGAGCTAAACATTCTTGGGTTTCGGTGGTGTGTTTTTCTTTCAGCGGGCCAGACTGTGGTGTTGGCAGAAGCTCCTCCAATGTGTTTGTTTCTCGCGAGGTCGTAGGTGCTCAGAGAGCTCTCTTAAGTATGAACAGACCGCAGACCTAACCTATCCCAGGGCTGAAGCACAAATGTCAAAGGCGTGAAAACAAGAGACAAGATTGGAGGGGATTCGCCTCTGACACTCTCAGGCACTGGGCCTCCAGCCTGGGTGAAGAGCTGGCTGGGGGAAAAGCCAGAGGGAAGTGGGAAGCACAGCAAAATGATTGGCATGGCAGTTAGGTGTTGCATAATATACCCAGTACAAGATCCAGGCCTACTTAAAGGTCTGAATTTTGAAGTAAAACAGATCATGTTTTGTGCCCAAGCTTGGATCCATGCTTCATCTGTAATACTGAGCAGGAGGTCAAAGCACTCACCTCTTTTAAGGCGGGGTGTGTGTTGCTCATGAGACTCTCATTAACCTCAATCTGACGGAGGACGTGGTGTGAGTGGCCACCAGAGACCATCAGAGAAGATGTAAACAGTAAGCAACTCCTGAGCAAGCCCAGTTGTTTGCCCATTCTGTCAGCAACATATTTCTGAACTATTTACAAGTTTCTTCCAAATTCTTAAGATTTTTCAAAGACTTGGGTGGGCCAACATTCTTCCCAGACCTTACTGGCAACTATCTTTACATTTTTAGAGGGCAATTTGTTGATAAAAATCAAAAGCCTTGAGCAAATGCATAGTTTTTACTTAGCAAATAGTTTTTACTTAGAAATTTCAATTTTGTTAGCCCAAGGAGGGGAAAAATCAGAAATATAAACCCCAAAATTAATGTAAACTATGTGTTATATCTCCCTAGTACATTATAAGTGCTACCCGTAGTAGTAAAATACAGCCACAGAGTTCAACACAGAGCCCTGGAATTTTTCCATTGAATCACACACTTTTACAGCTATTAGAATTGTTTGTTCTAAAGTTCTGTTTTGTTTTTAGGTTTTTTCGAGACAGGGTTTCTCCGTATAGCTCTGGGTGTCCTGGAACTCACTCTGTAGACCAGGCTGGCCTCAAACTCAGAAATCTGCCTGCCTCTGCCTCCCAAGTGCTGGGATTAAAGGCACACGCCACCACCACCTGGCTGTTCTAAAGATTTAACACAAGAATGACAGTCACAGAAAGCACAAAGTGCTACCAGAGAGCACAGTGCGACGAGTCTGACAAATATGCACACAGAGGAGCAAACCCCTGCCTGGCCAGTTTTTGACACATGAAAGCATAAAACTGAGATCTTTTAAGAGTATAGTCATACAGTTGAAATGGCACTTGTGGAAGCTATGAGGAAAAGCATCATTAGCTAAGAACCTTGATTTATTGTCTGGGTCATCTTGAATGTAACCATGAGCTCAATGAACTCCGTAAAGAGACAGCAGATCTACAGTGGTAACAACTTAGTAACTAATTTCAAAATGTTTCTAGAAATGTCAGCAATGAAGTTCCTTAAAGTAATGAACCACTTACTGTGTTGGATGAATTCTTCCAAGTCTGACTCCTAGTTCACAGTTTAAAAAAGTCAGTCTATCATGATTTTCATATGTAGGCATGGTAATATTTACAACTTTAAGGAAAAGAATTCTAGGAAGTGTCTTTGAGATATTTCTCTACTATAGGAGACAAATGTCATTAACTTGAGAAAATCATTCAATAAACAGTTTATACTAATTGATTGGAAAAGAAATTACTGGGTTTTAGTAGAGGATCAAATGAACCAAAACATGGACAACTTTTAACTTTTTCTACCCAAATATTACACACACACACACACACACACACACACACACACACAATTCTCAGCCATGAGTCAGGAAATAACTCTCTATCTTTTACAGCCCATTCATTCAGATATTTGCTAAATTTTAATTTCCTTTACATACAGGCTATCTAAGTACAGTGTGTAAAAAACCCTGGTAGCAGAAGTATTGTCATCCTGAAAGCTCCCGATTGCTTGCTCTTTGTGGGTTTTGGCCAATTACCAAAGAATCATTTGGTAGGTGTGTAGAACAACCTTTAATTAAATTTTAACAACAGTGTAGACACCCACACAGCACGATACAAAGGTAAGTGCTAATCTTCTCCAGGCAGGATCTTTATCTGCGTACAGCACCCATCAGAGAAGAGGGAAGGGTAACATGTCTGAAGCAGTTTTCACCAAAAGGTGGTGTATTTTAGATGTGATACATGAATCCTGATTGAATTAATATATCATTTTGCTTCTAATCTGGGTTCATCGAGTAGACCATAGGCAGGTGAAATTTTGGCTGTTTTCTACAGTTGTAGAGATTGTGGACTCCAGACTATTTAACTATTTACCTGGAGGTAGTTCTCCCAGTGAGTGTCTTGTGATCCGCATGTAATGATTGGAATATAGCAAGCTTGCATAGAAGAGGTGTCTCTCATTTTTCTGGATCTACATTAGGCTGTCCTACTGTCTGGATAGAATGTTAAAACCTTTCTTTCCATTAGGAGCAGGTTGAACTGGACTTGAAATGATTCCGCTCGACTCCTTACTTTGTTGACCTTGTTGCTCTAAGTGCTGCTCTGACATTATGACCAGAAATACAAGTCTTGACCCTGCAACGTTGTATATCGAGGCTGTGTGTCCATGGAGCACATAAATTTAGAGGCCTACTAAGTATCTGAAGAGCACTAACTTTAAACAGAAACATAAATGACAACAGAAAATGCCTGTCAACTTCGCTTGTGTAAACAGTCAAGATAAATATCACAGAAAATGAAGCTTAACTTTTCCTGGGATGTCAACCTAAGTGAGTATATCATGTGCTTAAAGGCAAAAGACATTCCTAAGAATGCAATCCCACAGATATCTACCAACTGCCACTTCTAGTACAACACCAAAGGACCACATATGTGCTGATGTGCTGAGGCCACTTCAGAACCTGGCGCCTCAGCCCTTCTCACCCTGGGAGACAATGTGGCTGTCCTCCTTTCTCAAGGCTTGAGCTTCTACTCCCTTGGATCTTGCTGGCCTTTAAAAGTCACACAGCTCTGCATCTCCACCATAAGGGGGGTGGGGTGGGGAGAGCTGGCATTCTTTAGGACCTCGGGGAGTTGTTGTGTTCCTCTGGAATGTGTTGAATGGCTTGTAAATTAGAGTCCCTAATGAAAACTCGCTGGTGTCCAACTGGAGCAGTCATCTGGCTAAAATCAGGCAGTAATTCCACTAATTTTACTGCCCTTCTCCCAGCCCTCAACGCCTCATTTAGGAAAAAAATGTTTATGTTCTCCTCAAAACACCTGCATTCTAACTCCAGACCCAAAAGCAATTATAGATTTTATTTTATTTTATTTTCTGGTCTCTCTGTTATGAATGAAACATTCCTTTCTTTTGTAAAACGTAAGTAAATAAAGGCAGTCCTGAGGTTTCTGACTGGGTGACTTCTAAATTGTCATGTTTTCTTTGGTGTGTACAGAGTCAGTTCCATTCTGCAGCTGTCGCCCAGAAAATACCCTTTAGGTATTTTTCAGAAAACAATAGCGGGGAACCTTCTCAGAGAAGTTTACATTGTGACTAACTGAGGTCTGTGAAGAACAGAATGATTGTCTCCCCCTCATCCAATTTCAAACTTTTCAAGTAGACTTTGGCTTTTATGGAAATTTAGTCCAACTGAGAATCTCCACATTTCTCTTTTTTCTTCCTTCCTTCTTCTCTCTCTCTCTCTCTCTCTCTCTCTCTCTCTCTCTCTCTCTCTCTCTCTGTCTCTCTTTCTTCCTTCCTTCCCTTTTAACCAATTTAGCATCACTGACAAAAACCATTGTGAACTTCAAGAAAAAGAAAGTTCTGGGTCATATACTATAAACAGAATGAAAGTCAGTATGTCTCCTTGTGTTTCTCTGTCTCTCTCTGCCTGTCTCTGTCTCCATCTGTCTCTGTCTCACTGTCTCTGTCTCTCTGTCTCTGTCTCTTTCTCATCACCACCAATTAATAGAAGATTACCTGTGGTTTTTTTTTCTCCCCCTGGTTTTCATTTGTTTAAATACTTTGACAATAAGGTGAAAACTGTGTCTCAAAGCTTGGTAAAAAGTCATACACTGTATTACATTTTGTTACTTGATAAAAGACAGAGGTAAAAGAATTTCAAGTAACAAATATACAGATCTCTTTATTTGTTTCTAAAGCGTCACCTTTCTACCCCTTCTCACCACCCTCCCTCTGCATCAAGTCTGGGGAACATCTGTGAACTGGGGATGCATTCTGGGTAATGACATGCAAATAAGCCCACCAGTTAGCAGAGTTTCCTTGTCCAATAATGGAATCAGAGCAACATGTAGGTTTTTAAATTGGAGCCAGGCTTGCCCAGGCCAGATGTGCAGACCAGAGCATGTGTTCTTGGTTTTAGGGACTAGAGTAGCAATATCCCACAGGGGAGAAGATCAAGATAAAACAATGGCACAAGGCATCAAATAAAGAACAAGAAACAGACAGAGATGTGCTTTTGGGGAGTGTCCATATCAGACAACATATTAGACAGCAGCTGGCTCAAAAGATCGATAGGCCTTTGACATCTTCTATGTTTCCCAACCCTGCCACTTGGATAAATGCTGGGGACGTCTTGGTCTAGCTATCAGAGTGTTCAGCCTGCCTTAGATTGCTAGCCACTTGTGAAGATGCTGATGATAGGCTTACTTTCGGAGACAGTCTGAAGCACCTGAGGTATCAGGTAGTTAAGGAAGTCTATCTCTTTTTCCACATCTTCTAAATTTTAGTCCTGTGGAAACACAGCATTGGGGAAACACAGAGAATGAGGTCTCATGGTGTAGAGCTTCCATTGAGCATCTGTAGAAAACTGTGACTGCAATGATTGACCTTGGAAGTCTACTTTTCCAAGCACACTTTCTAAGTATAAGAGGCAAGATAGATACACTTGCTGCCTCCTGCCTGGCAAACACATCTCACTCTGTTAACTTGAATCAAGTGGCTATTGAGAGATTCTCAAAGAACTGAACAAGAGGACATCAAATAGGCTTAAATCAAAAGTTGACTTACTCAAAATGGCTTGAAACAAGATTTCAAAGCCTTCCTCTTTTGAAGTGAAAAGATATTTTGCCGTTTAAAAAAAAAGCTAAAAAGTATTACATTATAGATGTCACAACTAATGATCCTCATATAGCCGAGGCTCTAGAGGATCAGAAAATGAGCAAACATTTGGATGTACTTCTCGAAGATGATGGCTATATTTAAGTGATGGCTATTGAATTTATCAGGGTCAGTTAGCATAATGAAAACATATTTTATTAGGCTGTTAAAGGGATAAATTGTTTTCATATTTATTCATCTGTTCCCAAGGCTAATTTGGGGCTTTTGAAGACATGCTTTTCATGTCCCTAGAATGAACAGCTAAATAAATAAAGCATTAGTTTGAGAACAGAAGTAGCCACTATGGATGCAGCATGCTTCTGTTCCGTACAGGCCTGAGTAGTGATTTTCTGCCTTAGTGTTCAACAGATATGGCAAAGAGTCTCTGGAATTCCCAAGATAACACAAACATAAATACAAGTAGAAATATATACCAGCAAGGGAAAATAAAACAACTTTGCCATGGATGTTCACTGAATGAAACACAAACCCAACATGATGCTGTTTATGATTTAAGCTGAGAACACTTCTGCTTCAGTTCACTGTGAAGTACATTCCCATGGTCTGAATAAGATGAAGAATGTGGGAAAAACTCCCTGCTTTATTTTGTTTATTTAGTAAAAATACATCAGCATTCATAATTAAAAATGGGGAACTTTGAGATATTGGCTTCCAAAGCATACTTGAGGTTTACGGGCTTTTTGAGGGAGAAAACTGACAAGAATGGCATAATCGGGCCTGTGAAATGGTTCAGAGGGCAAAGGTGCCTGCAGCCAAGTCTAACATCCTGACTTTGATCCCCAGAACCCACTTCACAGAAGGAGAGGCAGTCTTTCAAGTTTTCTTCTGACTTCCATGTGCAGGAGTATCGATACCACAACACACAGATAAATGGACATAAAACAAAATTTTAAATAGAAGGGGCAGCAGTGATGCTTTGCCCTCATGAGTAGCCAGGGTCAGCCATGGTTCCTATGGTAGAAGAGTTCCCAGATGCTCAGAGGAGATAAATGTGAAGTACTTCTCAGGGCTGTGTCTGCCTATTGGTGTTGGTCGTCTTCTATTCCCATCCTAAACCCCTATTCTGTATGCACAGATTGCTCACTGAAACTTCACCTGGACTCTCCAGCCTTTAGACTAATCACATTCATGTAGGCTGTCAGAGCAACAATAAAACCTAGATGTCGTTCAGCAGAGGGCTCCCCTGCTACCTACTCCTTAAGTATGAGTTTATCTGAGCCTATTCCCCATTTTGTTTTAAATGTTCTTCTTGCATGGTCTCAGCAACTTTAATTGTTTCACGTGTCACCTATATCCCTGTCCCTCAAGCCACTGTGCAAAACTAGGTTCCTGTTTCCAACATCTATCTATCTATCTATCTATCTATCTATCTATCTATCTATCTATCTATCCATCCATCCATCCATCCATCCATCCATCCATCCATCTATCTATCTATCTATCTATCTATCTATCTATCTATTATCTATCTATCTTTTGTTTCCCCCCAAGTTTAAAGAAAATAATGCTTTTAGACAAAACTGTTCTTTAAGTTCATCTTGCTGTTTACTGGGTCAAATTCAGGTTCTCCTAGTATAAAACACCATAATCAGAATTGTTATCTTTCTGGTGAACTTACATGCTGTCAATCATCCTGATGCCCTCCTCCATGAACTCTGGGCCTATGCCAACAGCAGTCTTCTTTTCTTTCATTTTTGCCTTGGCAGTTATCTTAGGGTTCAGGATATTCAAAGTCCTCCTTGGAAGGTACTTAGCACACAGGAGTGGAAGTTAGCTCAGAACGTGTTACCATTGTCGGTTGTACCTTAACATTTTGGGAGATGCAGCAGCTAGTAACATGGGTGTTCCTGCAGGAAGAAAAAGCTGGCAGGATGTCCCTTTAGGCTTTTTAATTGAGAAGTGAGAAAGGAGTTTCAATGGAAAATAAGTTGGCTTGGAAGTCTCAAATGTAGAGAAATTCTCCCTGTGCCAAGAAAAACACATGCAAATTAGCATGGGAAATGCACAGGGTTGGCCAAAGAACAAATTTAGAGAGGAAGCCCAAGAGCAATGGGATGGATACAAGAAGAGCGTGTCCCAAGAATGTGGAAGGTGATCCCTCAACACATCCCAGCTCTTGCTGGCACCTGCCATCTCTCTCCTGCAGTAGCAGCAATCTAGGCCACAATTTACATTTTACATTTCTGTTAACTCCTGGAATTGGGTAGTGGAAGTGTTAGGGGCGGTAGATTAGAGAGAAACAGACCGAGCAACAGCAGTAGAGGAACAGGCAGGCATGCAAAATGTGCAACAAAGGGCAGATAGAAGTATTTGCTTCAGCTTTAAACCAATGTGTGTGTAATTAACAGCTCCAATTCATGTTTTAATTTCCCCAACATATTACTTTTTATTGCAAACCCTTCATGGAACAGTGTGAATTGGCTGTGTATCCGAAAGATGCTTCAAGATGGGCCCGGCATAGTTTCCTTCAGTTTCTCCTGACTGAACTCAGTGTTAGTAACAGACAGCACCCCAAGGGCAAAGCTCGCATTCCCTCTGCACCTCAGCAGCAGGTATATAGGGGAGATTGCAGGAACAACCCATACACCTTGTTACTGTGACACCGTGGGGACCAGCAGGTTCACTTAGGGAATTGTGACTTCTTTCCTGTTCAATTATTAGTCGGCCTACCAAGACCACCTACAATTGCCAATTAGCACAAGTTGTAAAGAGATTCAGACTAAATGGATATTTTGATTCCATTCTACTTTCTCATTCAGAGTTGAAATTTTTGGATGGTAAGGGCTTTCTGTGCCTTCTAAGAAAATGAGGTCTGGAACAGAAACCAGGCTCTCTGTTTCTCCAAAAAGAACACACACACACACACACACACACACACAAAGAGAGAGAGAGAGAGAGAGAGAGAGAGAGAGAGAGAGAGAGAGAGAGAGAAATTGAGACAGAGACAGTTTTGAGAGAGACAGAGACAAATACAGAGAGACAAAGAGAGAATCTGTGAGAGAGACAGAGACAGAAATACAGAGAAACAGAGAAACAGATAAAGAGAGGGAGGCAAAAGACATAGATGAATGCACAACATACTCACATGCACAGACACAAGGAGGAAGGGAATGATGGGAGTGGGGGTTCCCTTACTCTGAATGTGAAGGATGGGAGAGAACCTATGTTATTGAAAAGGGAAAAAATAATAATGTTTCATTATAAAATTCACAAAGCTTTCCATGTTCATGATACCACATTGCAGGTTCTGATTTTATAATCATCTCCAAAGTACATAGGAGCAAAGGAAAAAAATTCTTGGTCATAAGGAGACATCAATTATTTAACACATGGCTCTATTCACACAAAAACAAAATTAGCAGCCCACAATTCTCTTAATAATTCAAACAGAATTCTCTACTTTCCCTTAATCAATTGTATGTTTTAAATAAAGTATTTTTATGCCTAAAATGGTCCAGCAATTTCTTCACATGCCCACTCTATGTACACACCAGCAGAGTGTACACATTCAAGTATGTTCTGTAATTAATTTGGAAGGGAAAGGAAAACGTGCCAACATTGAAAGAAGTGAGTCCATTACTGGAACAATCGGAGCCTTGCTTACAAACGTGGGTAAACTATTTTCCTTCTACTTAAACACTCATATATTGTGTAAATAGAAAAAAAAAAGATCCATTTGTAGTAAGTAGGACTTTTTTCGTCTTGTCTGTCAGGAGACACGGAAGAAGATATACGAAACCACAAATTAGATCAGGGAGCCAGATGGTAGCAGGCCACAGGGCTTCGAAAATACACTGTCATTCTGGCCCCATTTTTTACTTTGCAGTAAGGCCCAGGAAAAAAAATCACTTTTGGGTAAAATATGATACTATGTCTTCTTGTAAGAAAATTTGGCTGAACTGATCCAATTTACAACAAGTTAGAATGGGTAAGTCTGGAGTTCTCGATAGCCTACCTTTTGGTGGTGTTGGGTATGTAAGAGAAATAGTTAGGGAAAGAGAAGGAAATAGTCATTATATTTTAAAATTCTAGGTCCACTTTCTAACACCTTGTGGTGTGTTTGGAGAAGTTTTACTTGCTCAACAAAGTGGTCTTCTCTCCCCTATAAAAAGAATGTTCATGTTGAAGTCTTAAACTTAATCCATGAACAGGTTTGCAACAGATATACTCTGAACTGAAATTCAAAACCCTAACTATGGTCTAACTTAAAAATCAAGCAACATGTTCTCAGAATGAATAAAAATAGTGGTTTTTAATTTTTTTGGTATAAGAATTTCTGTTTGTTTTTGTACTGATTAACTCTAATTACATTTCTACTTGATTCTTGAATCACACACACACACACACACACACACATACTTAACTTATTTACAAGTGCATTACTACCTTTTGCTGCATTTTTTTCATTTAGTACAGAAACAATAATGGCAACTTTGATAATTACTTTTGCATCAAACTGCTGATTCTTAACTTCTTAATGCTAGAACCCTTTAATGCAGTTCCTCATGTTTCGGTAAAACCATAAATGATTTTGTTGCTACTTCATAACTGTAATTTTGCTACTTTCATAAATCACAATGTAAATATCTGATATCCAACCCCACAGGGGTGGAGACTCACAGGTTGAGAAGCTCTGTTTTAAATCCAGGGTAAAGTACATTCACATTACCTAACTATAGTCAATGGGTTTCATTGCCAGGAGAGAATCAAACCTGGTAGATGTTTTTGTTCTAACATTAGTTTTGCTCCGTCTTTTTCTCTGGTGTACGATGGTGGATAGTTTTGAAAGCAGACTGAACTTTGAAAATTCATATAAAACAGAAGTCTGTGTGTGCTTTAGGAGTTCCCCTTTCATTGTCACATATGCCCTGCAGATAGACTAAATTCTCAGTTTATCTGAGTTCTGAGTCTCACTAAAGCCTTCCAATTTTATGGATTCTGGAGCAACCCTAGATCGAAAACTACTGAAATTCCTAAACTGCGGGCTGAGTATCTGTGTTTCACAAAAAAATGTGAACTCTGAAATGCTCAAAAATCTGAAAAATTTTGAGCATCAACATGACGACATAAATGGAAAATTCTTCCCCCTCCCATTCCTCCTTATGTGAAAGACAGACTTGAGAAAAATAGTGTGTAAGATTATTTTCAGAGCATGTGGATATGGTACGCAGGAAGCAGAAATGAATTTCATGTTCAGACTTGTATCTCATTGCCAGGGTGTCTCTTCATGCATATGTAAATATTTCAAAATTTAAGAAAAAAATCCAAATTACAAAATAATTCCCATTCCAAGTATTTTGTGTAGGGAATATGTAGTCTACATCAGACATTGCATTTCTCTAATAAGCCCACTGATCTGTCAAAAACTAGGACTTTTTTTTCTTTTCTTTCTTTCTTTCGTTTTTTTTTTTTTTTTTTTTTTTTTTTTTTTTTTTTTTACCTTGCTTCTATCCCCTAATGGGACAAGCTAGGCAGAGAATACACTCAGGATTTTCTGGTGTACTCTTTGTAGATTGCCGCGTGCTAGATGAAACACCATAGATAGAGTTGAAGCAAAGTGTGAATCTTGTTTTAACATTGAGATCATTTGAAAGACAATGTGAATAATTTAGGCTTGAATTATCTGGTTGGGCCCTAGTGCCAATTAAATTAACCGAATAAATTATCCTAGGCTGATAATTTGCAGTGAACAAAGAGACACAGAGAGTTAAGATAAATACCTGAAGGATTCATTTACAAACTCAGTTAATAATGTTTTCAGTCCTAATTACTCAGTTTGGCTATCTGAGTTGATCTATTTGCTGTGTAATTATATAATTGCTTAATTCTCCAGTCCTGGTTATGGGGAGGATTAAATGAAATAGTATATTGAAGGAATTTAGTAGTGCATCCTTGGAGTGCTTGCTCCGGGTGCAGGCTGCAGCATCACATCCTGGCATTGGCAGGTCATGTTGCTTGCTTTGGGTGATAAAAGCCTGTATCTCACCATCATACAACTTTGTACTGTTTGCCTCCATGCAAGTTACATCCTGAGTTCAAATGATGGGGTCAGAGCAGAACAGCGGCACTGACCCTTTACAGACACTGTGTGGGCCAATCTCATCCTCACACCGGTACCTTAAAGATTAAATGGATAATTCCAATAGAAAAGATGCAGAGATTGGGTGGTCTTAACTAGCAATCTAAGGTTGACAATCCGAGTATTTTTTTTTTTTTTTTTTTTTACTCTTTACAATACGCTGAGCAGCCTTCAGACACAGTGCCTACAGGGCAGAGAATATTTTCAACCCAGCAAAAATACATGTGACCATGACGGGGGATAAATATTGGGCTAAATCTTGTAGAATGGCTGACTTTGTATTTCAGAGACAGCAAAGCTGCCATTTGCTCCCTGAGTATTTCACAATGGCTTAAGTTATTTTAATATTGGGTGAGTGAAGTGAGAAAGCCAGCATGTCTACAGAAAGGTGTGTTAGGCTTAGACAAATTAGCTATCCTATACCCTGTGGAGTTCCACACTACTCTGCAGTCTGTTTGGAGAGGACCCTCAGGTTCCTGGGCGATTTTAGGGATGGGCAGCAGAAGCTCTATGGAGAATGGAAGAGGAGGGGAAAGGAGAGCCAATAAGTGGCTTTAGTGTCCTTATCCCACAATAGAATACTAATGGACGGTTCTTTGGTCTAAGTCAGAAAAGTGGGGTTAATTTTCCACGGTCATTCTTGTTCTCTCTGTGCCCTTGATCAAATCCATCATCTCCTACAATCTTGGCTCCATCATCTGCAAAATCAAATCAGCCTGGCCTACCAGGCTTGTTGTAGGGATTGAGGGCTGGGGTCTAGGCATAAGTTCTTTGAAACACAAAGTAGAAAAAGCACTGTACAAACGTGAGGATTAGGAGCAGCCGGCCTGTTCCATTTCGGTTGCCAGGCAAATCCTTGGCCACTTGCCCTGACCGCAACATCCCCATGACATGCATGGTGCATGGCAAAAACCGGAAACAGGCCACTTTCACATTATTTTGAAATTTGTTATGAAATTTTGCCAAAACTTTATAAATACCAACGAGGGCAACAGGGTGTTGTAGCACATTCTTTCCACCTCATGAACCATTGTTTTTTGTTCTGGACTTGTAAGTTAAAATGCACTCAGCTGCAGTTGCCTAGCTGGGTCATCCTGTGAAATGCCTGATATTCAATGCTTGACTCTAGCCAATTATCTTTAGTTCCCCTCTTTTATTAGTGTTAAATCTGAATTACAAGGGGGAAGGGTGGGAGTGGAGTGTGGACAGCACACTAAACCTTTATGGCAGCGAATTCAGTTGCGCCGTTTTATTATTTCTCTCCCTTTGGCACAACTGGCTTCAGTCCCTCGTTGATTTTTTTGGCTTCTCCGGAACTCATCCTTCCTTCCCTTCTACCTTCAATGTTTTCTCAAAGCTGAAGACAAACTTTTCTGGTTGGGAAATTTGAAAGGAAAACAGAAGAGGAGGAGGAGGAAGAGGAAGAGGAGGAGGAGAGTTCACAACAATCTTAAACTCGTAGTTAACAAAATAAACTGCAGATAAAACCCCTGAAGGTCTTGGCAGCGAACGTTTCCCACTAAAATGAAACCCCGTGCACTCGTAGTCTGAAACAAATTACGAAAGTGGGGGGGGGGGAATCAACAGCTCTGAGGTGAAACCGGGGTCGCTGCTGCCTCATCATTTTTAACTAAAAATAAAACAAGCAAATTTTGTTTAACTGCAGGTCAAAATAAAAAAAAATTAAAAAGTCCCTCATCTGTTCGGTGTAATTACTAACAGAGTGTAGCCTTTGCCAGCTGCAGGGTTCATGGATAAATGGAGGGAACCATAATTTTCTCTCCCTGGGGTTAAACCTGCAAACTTGAAGTCTGTGCCTACAGTATGCTTTCAATATTCCATGGGAAACCGAGTCAGGACGTTTTGATAGAAGCTCTCAATTTTTTTTTCTTTTTTGTAGAATGAAATAATTGTGCTGCTTATGAAAAGTTAAATCTCTGTTCCTCTGATGTCCTCAATCAAGACATTCTGCCCATGCTGTATCATTAATCTCTTGATCTGTATGATTTTGTCACCAAAGACGGGCAGACTTGGTTACTCTTTGGATATGGTACATAGGCCACTTTGTTTCCCAGTATTCTGTCACTGTGTGGCCAGAAAAAGGCTTCTTGCTCCATGGGTGTACCCCGTCCTTTGTATTAAAGCCCACATGTTTACTAAGGAAAACGTAAGGCATTTGTACAGGGTTCATTTACATTTAACTCATTGACCTCTTTTTTTTTTTTTTTAAAGCATGCTCAGTGTCCAAATTATTCAATACAATGTTTCTGAATAATCTTTAAGCCTTTATTTTATCTTCATAAAGATGTTAAATTTTACTTGAAAGGAAATGGAATTTGAACTGAAAAGTTTTAGTTTGAATTTGAAATTGAACTTATCAAGCTCATGTGGAAGTCTCAAAGAGAAAGAGAAAAACAGTGCATCTGCTTTATTTTCTACCAGTCTGGGCTTAATGAGCAATTTCATATGAGGGTCTCCAGGAAAAACACACACTCACTCCCAGGTAAGTATTATTCATTTCATAGGAAGAATGTTGAGCTGGAATTGTGGTGGATCAGAAGCTGCCAATACACTGTGACAGGGAACCTGGTATCCAATAAGTCACTGTGTCATCTCAGCACTTGACCTGGAGAGAGGGTCTTTGCTTAGGCAAAGGATGGCTTGCTAAGAAGGTACAAGAGAGGTGACTCTGAGAAGCCAAGGGAGCCCATACTGGAATCAAATCTGATTATGCAGCTCTGAGCTCAGAGCCTTCCTGGGCAGTCTGGCTTTGAGCTTCTACCAAGGCCCTGAGTTTTCAGAAAGAAGAACTCAATTTCTAGTGCTCCATTCTTAATACTAGCACCATCTTCCATGGGGAAAGTCAACCACAATTGGCCTGTTCTAGTGTCCCACCTGGGAGATTTTAAAATCCATGCCTGCTATATGAAATGGCAATTCTGCATAAACACAGGTTTGGATTTGTGTCTCTAACAGACTGAGTCAAGGAGTGTTGACTGATAGCCTCAGTTTGACGAGTTACAGAAAGCACATTGCTCAGTAGCTTTGAGTATCGCTTTTCTCCTGCACTCTGCTTGTAATTGCCTCCTACCTTCAGCTGGGTACTGGAATGCTTGACACCTGACTGTATCAGTGCTCAGATGAAAAGTTTGTATCAAGAATTCATGATATTCACGGACAGTTTTATCTTCTGCAAAGCAGAGAAAGAGAGATGAATCTACTTTACCTGTAACAAAGATCGAACAAGTGAATATGTGGTTGCAAACCAGTACACAGTGCAAGAACTTAAAGAACACTGGATTGATGCAGTCCCAAAGCATCTTCTTCCACTGTGAAACCCTGAAACCAGTCTGCATCTGCAACAGAAGGTGCAGGATGAGCATCGTTTTTCAGGTGGCAGTGGTAGGATAGCTGCCAGTCCCCACACATGTGTACACATCAGAAACTGCAGCATCAAAAGGAGCAGGGAGGTGGTTAATGCCTTAGGGGAGAAAAACAAAACAAAACAGGAACCAAAGTGAGCAAGTGAGCATGCTTTAGTCATTAGGAGCAAAACAGGTGTGGGAAGGAGTGGAGGGAGATAAAAAATCAGAGGATGTGGTAAACCAGATTCCTGAACTGGACTAAGGAGCAGGCCAACTCTACACAATGTTTTGGAACAAACTAAAGAGTCCATCCAGCAAAATGGTTTGTAGTTCTTCTCTCTCCTTCTTAGCAGAGCCTTCTGTAGGCAGGGCATGTGTCTCTGACTGAGCAACACTCTGGCTATTTGAGATTGCAATAACATCTTTTGGATCAGCACTAGAAATGAAAGCAATTGGCATCACTGATTTAGAGAGGAAAAGTAACTGAGTCAAATTTTATGGTTGTAAAAGTGAGTATTAGATTCTTACATCTTATTTTCATCTATGTCTGTGAGTCCATACATAGACTTATACACATACATAAGTGTAGTGTTGGGACAACTGGTATACCCTGGTTTGAAAGTGTTCTTTCAATAAGCATGTGTAAGTATTCCAGGAAGGTTTAGGTAGTTTCTTTGGCAATGGATTTTTCTTTTCTTTTCTCTTCTTTCCTTTTCTTTTCTTTTCTTGTCTTGTCTTTCCTTTTCTTTGTTTTTTCTTTTCTTTTTTTCTTTACAAATGTTATAAGGTTATGTTAATCCAAAAGTTTGACTTATAGTTCATGAGATCTTAGATTTATAAGATACAGTGTTACTTTGGCAAGGATTAGATGTAGCAATGAATAAAGGAAAGAGAATGGGGTCAGATACAGAGTGCAGACTCATTGACCTTTAGTAGAAGTAGTGAACATAGTAAAATGGACCCTGTGGCATCTGACACTTCCTATCACACCAACCTCACTTGCTGCCTTGCTTTAAAATCCTTTTCATGCTCTGTTCAGTGCATGTTTCATCCTCAGGGTCAGTGCATATAACCCTCATGTTTGGATTGTTCTTCTCTCTATTTGACCAGCAAAAGCAGATGTCATAGGTGCCTAATAATGTGTTCAGTTCTCTTCCCCTCACTAACCATGTAAAGAATTCAACTTATAAGTCATCCATGGCCATGTGATTTGTTTTAATTAATGATCCCCCAGGGAAGCAATGTTTTATGGAAAAGGAGAAGAAACTTAAGGACTAGCATTCTATTTTCTGCCCTTCCCCCAACCCCCAGCACAGCAAACTCTGTGTGACGATGAGATTTTGCAACAGGTGAAATATCATGGCTGCTAAGGCAACACAGAGACAGCAGCTGCTCTGAAGAATGTTCTGGAACAGCCACACGTTGTTCCTGTCTGGTGAATATACTTTTATGTTCTGGGACATTTGGAAGCACAAAAGAGTTTAGGGAAGCTGATCTTGACTTAATTCATTCAAAGCCAGACCTTACCATAAGGGTCTCTTTGGTTCTCTGCCTCTCCCTTCTCGTCTGATAAATGGAAAAATAGCAGATTGCATCTGTCTCATATGAGCGAAGAAAAGAAAAATGTACATGTAAGAGCTTGGAACAAAGCATTGTGTATAGTGACTATTCTTCTAAAAATGCTTAATAAATTGTACAATGATGTCATTCTTAGAAATGTATGCTATGTACTTCACTCACATTTACTCCCTAGCACCCTCTCTTATACAATGCTTTAGTATTGTTCAAGGAATCTTCCGGTCCCCAAGTCTTTATATTAGGTACTCAAAGTATCTTAATTAAAATTTGCGTTAATTTGATTGCAGACTTCTTGTAGGCAGGCACCATGTTTGCTTGACTTACAATTTCAGTCTCTGGAAGACAGCCCTTAGCCTCAGACAGATGATGTTCCTGAGTATTTAATGTATTTAAAGTAGAAATGGAAAGATGCTGAATATTCAAACAGGAAATTTCAATCTCCTTGGAGTTTTCACTCTACGTTAGGCAAAAAATGGATGTGGTTTGTTTTTCCTTTATGGATACATGCTATAGATGTCCTTAAAGGCATAGCCACTGGCACATCTGGCTTCCCCCCAGAGATCATTTCTAAAGATTGAAGCACAGTTCCAGACAATGACCCACATGGACTAGGAACACAGTGTTCTGTTGCTGAGGTAATAAAGTCATGCTGTTGTCTTTAATCATTCTAAGGATGATGGGTTCATTGATGCTTCTCAGTTCAAACTTCAACTTTTCTAGTCCAAAGCAATGCGGAGGAGAAGTGCCCATTTGTAATGACTCACCTCCTTCAGCAGCTGAGACTCCATACTTGGGTCAACCTTTGCTATAATGGTCTTCTTGTGTTCTTTGAACAATAATACCTTAAAATTATATAGTACCCTATAGCTAAGCATCTTTAGACATTTTACAATAACATTAAAATAAAGGCTAGCTTTGCCACAGGGGCCACACTAAAAGCAAGTGGTTGGACTTCCTGCAAAGGATGGTTACTTCAGAAACTTCTAGTCTCTAAGCACCATGGGCTGGAACTTATTCTTCATAGATACAAAACACAGGGCTGGATAAATCTTTCAAGACATCTCAATCCCACATGCCTCTGCATAAGAATTTTAGGGGTGAGAAGAGAGAAAGCAAAGTACCAATTCACATTGGCACTTTGAATTATTTGAAGTGGAGTCTAATATTTACATGATAGGAAACTAATTTCCTTATTTGAGCAAGTTTAGAGATTATGCTGGGAAATGTGTGAAAATGTTCATCCCATAGAATGCTGTTTTTACTTCAAGTATATGATTGAATATATATATATATATGTATATATTACATAATTTGTATTATGTTTTTATATTTTATACCATACACATATATGTGTGTGTGCACATCTTGCTTTTAGCTTTTCACAATATTGTTTAAGGTTACAACTCATTGGGTCATGACCTGGTTTGTTGTTTCTGAGTTTTCAATTACATCGATCTAATAGAAAAGACATAAGATTTAAAGCCAAAGCTACATTAGCAATGGGAATAAGAACTAACACAATTGTTATAATAATTAATAAGACTGGCCAAATCTCTCCCAGCTTAAAAGTCTAACTTGAGAGAAATGTGGACCACAAGAAGAAAAAAATTCCACTTGATATAAAGGCTTCCTTTGACCAGTTGGTTCTCTATAGTCTAACCAATGTCCACATTTTGACTTTCCCCAACTCTTAGCCAAGGTGAGGCTAACAATTGGTGGCAGAGGCCTCTGGCTACCAGTAACTAATCATTTAGGCAAGTCTGTGAAGGCTCAGCTGTAGAAAAGGGCAGAAATACACTTGCTCCACAGTCTCTGACTTCTAGAAGGTTCTCCACCCTCAGAGACATAATGTCTCTTCCTGGAGGGCCCAGCAAGTCCCTTCCACCCGCTTTGCACCATAGCTACTCTGGGACACCTTGCAGTTCTTCTTAGATCATTTAGACAATGTCCTTCCCACCAAGGAAGTTTCTGCACTAAGCGTCACTGTTTTTTCTGTGCCCTCTCTGATGTCTCCCAGAGAGGGCAGCCCCAGGGCACCACTATTTTCTTTGCCTCTGCATTTACTGCTGAGCTCACATGTGCTTGTAGCTGCCTTAACAAAACAACAAATGTGCTCTAATTTTAGTACATATTGGCAATAATTGTTTTTATTTCTGTGGTGAGGAAAAGCGAAGGAAAAAAAGCAGCTTGGAACTTAATAACCACCTTAGCCTGCAGCCTTCAACTTTATTCATGAGACTCTTTTTTTTTTTTTTTTAAATCTTTTTCCTCCTCCTTGCATTTTCAGTATCTTCCTGAAGGTGAAGCATTAAATTACCTTTGCAAAGGTTATATGTTTATTTACAAAGAGCCAGCTATGAATGTGTCTTCCAAGAGTGGCTTGCAGCAATACACTTTCCAGCTCTCTAGTCAGCAGGGCTGAAGCTGAATAAAGAAATGTCTGGACATTTAGTCATAGTGGCGGTTAGAGCTTCATCAACCACCTAACCCACACTGTGTGCACATCTCATGAAAGCGTGATGTGTATTTTTTCATTGCGCTATGCTATGCCCTGGCATTTTGTCTACAGGAAAATGGTACTAATTATTCTTCAAGGTAAGATTAATTTTCATACAACAAACCAGAGATTCCCTCAAATCCATGCAATTTGTCTAAGCGCTAAATATGGACATAGCAACATGAGAATTCGCCGTCACATCCCAGCTCCCATGATCCTTTAAGTGAAAGGAAACAGTTGCAAGCTTACATAAAGTAAAAATTTCCATGAGGGGCCTTGACCGTCTGGTCATGACAATATGCTACAATAATTTGTGTATATGAGTGTGTGTTTGTAGGTGTGCACACGGGCGCACATGTCCACATTTGTATGAGTATGTATCATTCATTGAAAGGACCTTTAAAAGGTACATTTGTCTATGGGAAGATGAGAATCATGAAAATATACAATTGCTAGCTCAGCCTTGATGTTTGTAGGTGAACATGTAGGAAGCTCCACATCCCATGAGAGATGCTGGACTTCCAGTGTGTTCAAACTCCCCATAGCTATTCCTGAGTGGAACTTCCCAGCTGGACGCCAGCCCTCATGTTACCTGTGCTTTCTAAGGGTCTTAGTTTGGAAGGGTAGATGCTGGTCAAGCTGTCCATCCAGTGCTCTGCAACCGTTTTCTGCTAACCACTATCATTCTGTCATACCAGGTTAGAGTGAATCCCTGCCCCTTCGCACCCTACCCCCATGTGTGTGTGCTTCTCTGAATTTGATTTTCAGATGTTAGAAAGGCTAATAGCATTAATAGTCTATCTTAAAACTGTTGGGCTCAGAAAACGAACCCTTGTTGGAAATCTTCTGGAAAGGAAATCCATGTTGGAGGTCTGCTGGAAAGAATCAAGCTTCATCATTTTAGTGGAGTCTCAGGGTTGAGTTGAGCTACAGAAGTGAGTGACAGGACTATGGAAATTATAGAGACCAAGGGCAGGACCTGTTCCAGATGAATATATGCATAGATGAATGCAAGGCAGGTGCAGACAACCTCACAATGTCCCAGGAGCCTGTGTCAGAGGCTCAGCTGATCTGAAACCCCAGGGGCATTAGAGTTCTCTGCCTATTGATCCTTTGACACGTGTGATGAAACAATGTCAGGGCTCCTTCTTATGGAGTCCAGGTAAGGGAATTCTTTCCTTAATCCAGTGTGCTAGATAAATTCTCAGGCCTGTTTTTTCTATTGTGATTTTAATATGCTCATTGCTTATATGGTTTTCCTTTGATGAGTTTATGAGATGTCATTCTTCTTGTTTCTAAGAACAGGTCATGGAGCCATTTGGGTCTCCTGAACGGTCCCAGGCAGAGGGTGTTGTTCGAGTAACGTGCAGAATTGTTCTTTAATTTAAAAATAGAATCCAGATATCCTTGTAAAATGGAGTCTCTGTTGTTAGGGCACAGCCCAAAAAAACAGAACAAAACAAAACAAAACAAAACAAAACAAAAAACTCACTGTTTCACACAATGTGGAGGAACTTGTAGGCAGGGCCCAGCCTGACCTTAACACACAACTTGATCATATACCCTTCCAGCATTTCTCTGGAGGTTGTCAGTAAACACAGTCTGATGGATATTCAATCAGTGTAATGTATGGCATTCAATAAGTGTTCAATAAACTTGAGCGATTTAGTCAGTTAATGGTGTGGAGGAACAGTAGATGTTCTAGTACTTTCCTCACTTAGCATAGTGGCACTGGACCTGGACATGAATTGTCATCACCTAGGAATGAAACAGCTGTTCCATGTCTCTCATGTGCTCACATCTCCCTTGGATTACTAAATTCAGAATGATCCTTGCCTACTGGATGCTGCAGAGTCCTATCCTCTTTTTTCTGATGTTCTCTGAGGACAGCTCACACCATTTTTCAGTCTTCTTCCAAGCCATGCCCAGTCCTGGAAAGTGTCACCAAAACCTCTTCTCTGTGGCTTCCAAGACAATATGAAAGCCAGCATGAAGATCCTTTGTGAGAATTTTTGCCACTCGATTAATTTCACCTGTTATGGATCCATTAAATTATGACTTCCTAATCATTTCAATAAAAAAAAAGTCATTAGAGTTACTTACCTTATGTTGGGATGTGTAGAATATTCGCAGTACCCTAAATCTCTAAGTGTATGTAGTAGTTGGTAGCAGAGATGACCCAACACTCCCAGAGTATCTATGAGCTACCACAAGGAAAATTCTGAGGACTTATACAATGGACCAGATTGTATAAGGAACTATCAGTCATCTGCCTTACGACTTCAGAGAATGGACACAATTTGGACCTCAAGTTTTTTCTCTCTCTTTGATTTTTTTTGATGAGAGTTCTGTTTTAATTTTTGTGGGGGTGGGGTAAGGAGTCCATTCTGCTTGGTCCACAGTCCCATTTCAGATGAGTTGTCAGTGATATTAATGAACACTCTAATTATGTCTCTCTTCTTTAGAGAAACAAAGTTGGGAACCCACACTTTCTACGAAATTGCAGATTTGTGTATGTGTGTGTGTGTGTGTGCATGTGCTCATGTCCATGCATATGTGTGAATGTTCGCCTTAGAAACAGAACCCAGAGCCTTGAAGATGCCACACATTTACTCTACCCTTGAGCTACATCTCTTGCTGAAGTTACAGGCTTTAAAATGATACTGGAACAACGGACTCCCCAGTGGGGTGACAGAGAAGCCTGTAGTTCACAAATGGGGTTGCAACTTCTCAAGGACTGAGAGATGCCAGGAAAGAAGACATAGAGAAAGGTTGAGAGGAAGTCAATATTGCAGAATTGCAAAGATGCCTCGGGGAGAGAGCTTTCCTCCTGTATTACCTGTCAATTTACTTCCAGACCTCACTGCGTATGGCAGATTCTAAGCACACAGTGTAGATGAGAATCTTCAAATCCTGCCTCCAAGAGATCTGTTTTTTATTTTTATTTATTTTTTTTAGCATGATACCTTATAGGTGCTGGAGGACTGTAAATGATCTTCAAAGGGATCTGATTCAATGTTTTTTTTTCTTTTTATTGAAAATGAATTTTTCCCCCTCACATAAACTATCCTGATTACAGTTTCCCATCCCATCTCACCTCCTACCCACTTCCCTCCTCTCTAGATCTATTCCCTTTCTGTCACTCATTAGAAAACCGACTTCTAAAGGATGGGAATAAAATCTAACAGAAAATAAAATATGATAAACCAAAAAACAAGAACATTGGAATTAGATAAAATGAACTAAAGGAGGAATACCTAAGACACACACACACACACACACACACACACACACACAAAAGAAACCAGAGACCCACTCACTCACACACTCAGAAGTCCCAGGAAAATATAAAACCAGAAGGCATAATGTATACACAGAGGACCTGGTACAGACCCACACGTGCTGGTTCTGTGTCTGCTGCTTCTGTCTCTGTGAGGTCATATGAGCATTGATGATGTTGATTTAGAGGGCCTGGTGTCTTCCATCTTGTCTTGCTTTTACACTCTTTCTCCCTCCTTACCCACAGAGTTCTTGAGACCCGAGTGGAGGCTGAGTGTTTTGAGGCCTCTCACTTTCCAAGTAATGTCTAGCTATGGATCTCTGTATTTGGTCCCATCTGTGCAGCAGGAAGCTTCTCTGACTTTGGCTGAGCAAGGCATTGATGAGTGTGGCAGGATGTCCTTAGGAGTCACTTTTTTGCTACATCCTTTGAGTAGAACAGAAGTATATGTGGTTTTCCCCTCAACCCCTGAATAATCTAGTCGGAGGTTCCTAGTCACCCCGGCAGTGTCAAGGAGTTGCCTTAAATTAAATCTGACATCTATTGGTCACTCCCACAAGTTTGTGTCACCATTGTACTATTATATCTTGCAGGCAGATCACCATTGTAGATAGAGCATTTTGTAGCTGGCTTGATGGTTATAGCTAATATCCACCCAAGCTTGGTAATTCTAAGGCTTATAGTTTGGTTATCACTGACCTTACAGCTATTATCAACATATAAGTGAATGCACACAAAGCTTGTATGTATGCTCCATTTGTAGCATGCAGAGCACCTTCTAGTACCAAGAACACTAGCCAGGAAGGGCTTAAGGCACTAGGAAGACCACAGCTCAGCTTCTCTGTGTTCAGTGACTTATTCAGCAATGGGGCCTTGCTATCAGTTTGCAGAGCAACCTATAGCCTTTGCAACAGCCTGATCTGTTTGGGGGATTTTTACAGGACCACTTTGACCAACAACTCAATTAGATGCAACCCAATACCAGTATTGGAACTTCATTTGGTGACAAGAGAGGACAAGTTGGGGCTTACTCATTTCCTTGGCTGGAGTACTGAAAGAGATCGTAAAGACATTTACCTTCATGTGGTGCCTTGATGACAGGTATCAGACATTAAGACTGTGTCCTGTCAGTTGGGCAGTGGTGGCACACGTCTTTAATCCCAGCACTTGGAAGGCAGACGCAGGCAGATTTCTGAGTTCGAGGCCAGCCTGTGAGTTCCAGGACATCCAAGAGCTACACAGAGAAACCCTGTCTCAAAAAACAGAAAAACAAAGCAAAAAACAGCAAACAAACAAACAAACAAACAAACAAAAAAGACTGTGTCCTGTCATAGCTGTGACATTGAGGCTGGCGTTCCTCCTACCTCTGAGACCTAAGTCTCTTGGAAGTCTGGCAGTCTGAAAAAGCCTGAGGTACACTGCACACATTTCTGAGCATGGCATCATTGTACAATTTCTACTTTAAGTTACCTTAGTACTAAGCATACTATGAAAAGGTGTTATGTCAAGTGAATGAAGCTGAGCATAGAAGGATAAATGCTGTCTGACCTGGTTTATTAAGTAGAAGGTGAGTACGTTTTGGTGTATATATATATATATATAT
>NW_022196904.1:60974353-60992817 GCF_008632895.1 Mastomys coucha
ATATATATATATATATATATCCATGTGTTTTTGTATGTATTTATATGAGGGATTGCAGGTGAATGCACGACATGACACCCATGAGGAAGTCAGATGACAACTCCTGTTGTTGAGCCTTATCTTCAAATTTGAGGCAGGAATTCCTTTTGTTTTATCACTGTGTGTGTCTGTGTGTGAGTGTTTTACACATGCATAATTATGTACACATATGCATATTCACATGTACACACATGCATATATACATTTGTTTTTTTGTTTGTTAGTTAGTTTTTTTTTTTTTTTTTTTTTTGAGACAGAGTTTCTCTGTATAGCCCTGGCTATCCTGGAACTCAGGCTGGCCTAGAACTCAGAAATCCACCTGCCTCTGCCTCCCCAGTGCTGGGATTAAAGGTGTGCACTGCCACTGCCCGGCTGCCTACATAATTTGTATACATGCATATACACCCCCCACACATATATACACACATATATACATATAAATACATGTATGTGTATTATACTAGGCTGGCTGGCCTGAGAGCTTATTCTCCTGTCTCTATTTCCCATCTTGCTCTGAGAGGTCTGGTAGTACACTCATGTGATCCTGCTCTGGCTTTACCTGGCTTTTGAATACAGTCTATCAGGCTTATGTGCTGTATGGACTTAATGTGCTCCCAATTCTGCTTAGTAGTCCCATGTCTATAATTTTGTTACCTTTGCTTAAGAGCATGACTCACTTCTGACCTCTGAGTTCAGCCACCTCCATGCCCTTCCACACAGCTCCAGCAGCAGGCTATGTGTCTGGTGGGATTGCAAGGTGTCCTTCCATCAAGACACAACTTCCTCTCTGTGTGTTTTACACATTGTCTCTCCCAATGTCAATGCGAACTGTTAAGTTCCACATTTTCCTGGAAGGCATTTTCTTAAAGACAAATGCTTTGGTCTGAGTTAAGGAGCTTGCCCTTCTCCTCTCAGCTGAAATGCTTTCCACACACCTTGGAGAGTTTGACACCTTGCAGCACTCAGGCACGCTGTGCAGAACAGTGTTGGCTGCCATTCCTGTGATTCATCAGGCAACAGACCCTGGGGCGGACACAAAGTCCCTGGCTCTAATGTGGCTTCAATGGGAAAATCAGATTCTCTTCACATCATCTGGAATTACAAAGGCTTCCCGAGGAAAGTAATTCACGAGAAACACAAGGGCTGCTTGTAAATTTAATGATAGCTGCCCCTTCCCTTCCAGCAATGGAGATTTAAAGCACAGAATGGGATTCTTGGAGACCAGCTGCTGATGGTTCTTCAGGTCAATGCTGCTCACTCTGAAGAGGTGCTGCTAAGAACAGACACCTTCTCTCTTGTCCTTAATTCCCTGTTCTACAGTTCTATGGATGGCTATTTGAAGAATGTTCTCCTAAGACTGATGACATGGCTCAGGAGGTAAGGGTGCTTGCTGCAGAAACATGAGGACATAAGTTCAAATCCCCAGCAACCATGCCTCTGTGGGGAGTTGTTGGGTGGAGGAGAACTATTGGCTGCCCTTCATGTAATTACATGTAGACACTGGCATACCCAGTATACATTTTGGGGATAGTAAAAAGTATGTTATAGCCAAGCTAATTTTATATAGGTTATTCCATTCTACATCTTTTTAAACTTCTGTAATATTCTAATAGTATTTTCAACCATAATTAAATTACTCTTTATATTCTGTATGTGTATGTATATGTGTGTGAATATGGATGCATGCATATACACATCGTGGAAGATGTAGGCCTGAGCACAACTTTCAGGATTTGATTTTCTCCTTCTACTATCTGAGTCCCAGGGATTGAACTCATGTCTCCTGTTATAATAGGTAACAAGGACTTTTAGCCATGGGGATGGATATTTTGCTAGTTTAATATTTTTATAGTGCTTTTCATAGCCTAAAAATATCATCCCCTTAACTTGAGTGTCTATATGCAGTCAGCTATTTAGCATACATAGTCTTGTATCTATCCTTCCATCTCTCAAGTGTTCTTTCTTAAATGCTTATGGTACATTGTACCTAGCCTGTGTCTTACACATTTGAGTTTCCCCTCTCCCAGAGTTCACTGAATAGACGCGTGAATGGATTCATTGGCAATAGTTTTTCCATCTTTTCCCCTCTTTCTCCAAGAACCTATCAAGTCCTTAATTCTCTATTCATTGGGCAACTGTTATAAAATTTCAGCTAATTGTTTTTATTCAAATCTTGGGCAGACTATCTTATCATTAGAAACAGATTGGGCAAATGTTTTCTTTGATCTCTTTGTCTAGTCCTCAAGGAAGAGAGGAAGACAACGATTCTAAGCATGATGTTAAAACTCTTGATATCTGCCTGTGAGTTGACTGGTCCATGTTTTATTGTTTGGTTTCTCTGAGTTGATGGCCACACGCACAAAAGGAATCACTTTTTCTTTCTTTCCTTTTATTTTTTTTAATGTATAGGGAGGTAAGTAACATCTGTTTTAACTTGAATGATTCAATATGTGTTTTAAGAATCATGTTTATAGAAGTAATTTGGTTATAAATATGAGAACAGATTTAGGGTACAAGCTCAACTATGTCTTTCCCTAAGGCAAGCTGATTTATAAAATCTGAAATCTTGTCTGGCTCTGAAACAATGGCTCCACCAAGTTAATAAGTAAATAGAAGGAGGAGACCTAATAAAGCTCAAATCCCCAGAAGCTAAAAATTTAACACCTTAGTAACAAGGCAGGAGAAAAAGAAGAAAGCAAAAGAACCTACGTTTGCAGACAGGCCACCAGAGGTGCCAAACCTTAAACCATGAACCTGAAGTATAACCCAAATAAGTGTTTTTCTCAAAAAATAAAAATAAAAATGAATAAATAAATAAAAATAAAAGACAACTTAACCTTTCACCTAACAGTTCCCTGTGGCTGGCACTTTAACCATAGTGATTTGCTCAGCATCACAGTATTGGAATATGGAAATCTGAAAAACATTAAGTTCAATGCCAGGGTGTTGAGATGGTGAAATTCTCTTCAGTTAGGCGAATACACCCTTCCAGGAAGATTTAACATTGTTCCGCACAGGAGCAAGGGAAGAGAAAAATACTACTAGTCTTTGGAAACATTACAAAAGTAAAGTGTATCTTTTGAATCCAGAAAAGAAAGGATGTCATCCATAGTGAGACAGGTAAAGAAGGAGCACAAATATTTCCTTTAGTAGCTGTTTTGTTTTATTTATTTTTTCCTTAATCATCGTCCAAGCAAAAATGTTCACATAATAAGCCAAGGTTTTATTGAAGTAGGATGTAGTTCCAGTTATTCCAGACTGAACAACTGGAATTACTTGAGTGATTATAAATTTCACTCTGTGATACTATGAAATAGGAAGATCCAAGATGCCCACCAATGTTCTCATTGCTTTGCGGTGATTAGTTTGAAATTGTTGCTGTATCCCTTCAAACATTCTGAATGGAATTGTTGATGGCATCTGTGACATTAAAGGAGGCCAGATCTGGGTGTTTTGACCCTTTCAAAATATGTTTAAAAGTGCAAAATGTGGGCCAGTCGCCCTCAGTCACCTCCACCTACAAATGCCGCATGCAGCCACGTTTCTCTACTTTTCAAATATGTGCCCTTTTTTTTCTGTTAGTTCTAAGTTTCTACAATTCAATACAGAGATGAAAAGAGAAGCACTCCTAACTTTTTAGTTGGGCAATGGGGATTGGTAATAAGGTTTAGAATCCACCAGTGTATCATAATCTTAAATGGAAGTAATAAAAGCAAATATCATAACACCTCTAGCAGGGCTAGGGGTGGCTTCAGAGGTGAATTTCTGGAATTATCTGACAAATTGAACATTACACGTTTCCTCTTCCCTTCCTCTTCCTTCCTTCCTTTATTTCTTTCTTCCTTTCCCTCTTTCTTTCTAATGAGACTCTCTATGTACCCCAAGTTAATCTTGAACTTGAGGTCATCCTGTTTCAGTCCCCCCAAATTCCGAGACTACCTATAAACTTACACTTCTGGTTTCCTTGTATACCTGTACTTATGTCTATATTTTTCTGTCATCCATCGGCCTCTACCTATGTCTGTTTACCATACATACAAAGTGTGATATTTCATAACCATATTAATCAATCCATTCACTCATTGAGTCAGTCCAAGACATTGCTAGTGTATAACTGGCCCTCTACAAAGTTCTGAGCATAAGGATAGAAAGTCATAGAGAATCTGATAAAGGCACAGAGGACTCTAGTTAAATGATGGCCACCAGGCCATCTGCACAATTTCGGTTGGTTGTGGTTTCATGACAGTCACTCTGCTCCTGAAGTCAGGATTTGGGGTTTAGTTTTATGCTCTAGACCTCAGTCCTACGAAATGCCTAGAATTGACCTTTCTTCTTTTCTGCCTCCTACTCTCCCTTCCCTCCTAAAGATATACTCTACCTTCTTCCAGACTTCTTTCTGAAAGAGTTGTGATAGACATGAACCCAGGGGTGGCCCTGTGCTGTCACCCTCTTGTTCCCACAGTGCCACATGTAAACCTCTATTGTAGCTGGAAGCTCAAATGACTACCTGTCTGTCTAGGTGTCACTCGTTCTTCCTTTGCCCTGTCTCCAGTCATTCCTTGAACATGGCATGCACCCAAATGAATCTCAATAACTGGAAGAAAATAACAAGAAACAGAAAAGACTCAAAATAATGGCAGTATGAATCTGATATTGATTCTAATATTACTTAAAGAGCTTTGTAAATGGTTTTACATATTTTAAAAATCATTATTTTCTGTGTGTGCATGTGTGTGCACATGTATATTCATGTGTGCATGTGAACTAGAGAATGCATGTGAGGTGAGAAAACAACTCAGTGAAGTTGGTTGTCTCCTTCCACCTTTATATGATTTCAGGGGATAGAACGCCAGTCACTAGGCTTGTGTGGCAAGCCCTTGACCTGCTGAGATATGTCACCAGTGTGTGTGTGTGTGTGTGTGTGTGTCTGTCTGTCTGTCTGTCTGTGTCTTTGTCTGTGTATGTATACATACAAGGCATGCATGCATACATACATACATACATAAACACATACATGCATACATGTTTGGAAACTCTGTTAATATGAGCTTACCACAAAATGGAAAACTCCCTTTGCCTACTGGGCTTCCCTTATCTGACCTTGTCTGGGGAATTTGACTCCCTACAACTTCTACCTAGGGAAGGTTGAGTAGTCCTTGGCAGACCTACAGACTTTCTCTTTTTAAGGATAAGAACGTACTCAGCAAGTACCTGGGATTCCTGGAATGCCTCCTCATACAAATGAGGTATTCACAGAACATTAAACTCTAGACAATGATTTTCATTTGCCTTGAAAACTCTTTCCCACTCTCTAAGGTGCATGTATACCTCTGGTTCACGCCTAATAAAGTATATTCAGATAACTCACTCTGCATAAGCTAAAATCCTCTAAAAGTGCCGTTTCATTGAAGATAATCAGATAAAGCCTTCATCTAAAAGAGCTGTAACACTTAGATCTTCAGAGAAGGACCTCACTCTCTCTCCTTCCCTGTCCCTACACACACACACACACACACACACACACACACACACATACACAAATTCTCTGTTGATATAAGACAAAATCTTTCGAGTATGCTTTGCAATTGGTTGGAGCATCTATCACTAAGAGTCACCAATGGCATGGATGAGAGCAGATATCTTCTTTCAGGTCCGCCCTACTCCCCCTTTCTCAAGCCGGTTTAATTAAGACATCCTAGCACTTGTCTTTAGGATGATGAGCAATCTGAAGGTTATTTGATCATTTGTGCTAAGATACCTGATCATTATGTTTGCTGACATTAAACATCTAGGTCTCTTCTGATATTGATCACCTTGCTATATCTACACATAGAATTAGTTTAGCCATCTTTATGAATATCTCTAGTGAGTTTGATTAAACAACTCAGGAAGTCATCTCAGAGATCTGCTGGAGATAATGTGCCCCCAAGAAACACTTGCTGAGTTAGCATTTTCATTGAGTTAGTGAATTTGCATAAACTGGAGTTTCTAAGTATGGCAAAGTCTCCCAAGAGTATGGCACTGGGTTGTCACTGAGCTGCAAAAGAAGTCTTCAACTTACAATATCTAAGCATAAGCATGGCACTTGATGACTTAGCCCTATAGAAATCCAGAATAGAGAAAGGGAGCCTGTCACCATTTCTGCAGTATGTGCAGCTCTTCTGTAGACCATGTTTATTTGTTTTCAAGTTTTGGCTATGTTATGTGTTTGTTACTGAGTTGGACTATGGGGCCTGATAAACGGGGGGAAAGATGTTTATGTTTGTTTATTTTGTTTTTCAATTATAACCAATTTCATGAGTTAACATATACGAAAGAGAGAGAGTGCCATACATTTTGATGTTGTTGGTCAGTACCATGTGTACAAGGTGACTCCTTCAATGTTCACATTGAATGACTGCAAGGCTTTATGTATTTCTGTAATCTTGCTTAAGAAAGAAATGTAAGTGCACAGAACTATTGAATGAAAGAAATGTAAGCGCACAGAACTATTGAATGAACACACTTCCTTATGATTGGGGAACGTAGCTAATGAACCGATTTGCCTTTATTCTTTGAGGAAATTACTTAGAAAAGCCATTGAAATGACTGGTATGTTCTTTGCATTAAGATGATAATCAAGAAGAAAAATGTATATGTTAACATGTTTGTTGACAATTGTGTTTTCCTAAATGGCAGCCGTGGTTCTAGTTGTAGTTTTATTGAGGGTATATTAACTGCCAGTTTAGCTTTTCTTTCCTAACATGAAACACTTCACCTTATTCTTTAAAGGAACATCTGCCTATTGGCTTTCCTCTTGGGGTTAAATAAATGTAGAACCAAGGAATTCCATTGATCCTATTTGCATCCCTAAGGGCTTTCATTTTTGTGCCTTTTTCCAAGTATTTGTCATTTCCCATGAAGCTATATCTAACTTCTAAGTACACAGAGTCCTATCATGAGCCAAAGGCTATTCTTATCCACAATCAGACTTTCTTCCAAAGACTAGTGTAGATATTTTCCCCTGTGAATCAACATCATTCTAACATGTGACTAAAATTACATAAGTGGGTTTTTACAACTTGGTGATTTTTGGAAGATTAAGTCTTCTGTATAAATTTTCAAAGTGAGTGATTGTAATCCAAAATAGAATACTAGCCCCCTTTGCCTCGACCTCTTGGTCTTATCTCTTGGTCTTTTCACTCCTGCTTTAGACTCATGGGTGTTCTCTTTCAGACAACCTTCTGGCTCCCTACCTATCTCTCACCTTCAGTGTTTACTTTGTCCTTGATTCCTATCAGTACACTTGCTAATGTGTGTGTTTGTCCTAATAATTTCCTTCTCACCCAGAGGGCTCAGGTTCATATCTACAGGATTTCTCTCCCACTTAGACTAATCTTTCCATTGACTGAAGCCTTAAACTTTTTAAAAAGTCATTCCCCATACAGCTTCTGAGACTACTTCTGCAACACTCTTATTTCCTCAGGCACAATCAGAGAACCCTTCCAGAATCCATAATTAAAAAAAATACTAAAATTTATATTCTCTTTTGTTTGCTTATATGAGATGAGTTTCACAGTTTTGCCCTGCCTGACCATCTATGTGTCGTATTCCTGCCTCAGTCTCTAAATGCTGGGCTTTCAGGTTTCAACCACCATGCCGGACAAAAGCTAAGCTCTTTATTCTTTGCCTCACTGTCTAGGTTTCTTGTAAACCTCCAGCTATATCATCTCCCCTTTTCTTCCCTTCATCTGCCACCCAGGTATATGTTCCTGGACTTTATCAAAGAATCAAGAACTAGAGGCCACCATTGCTGACTCTCTAATTAAGAAATTCAGCTATACAGGGAATACTGAGGGTCAGATTAACCTGAGTTTAATCCCTGTCTTAGTCAGGGTTTCTATTTCTGCACAAACATCATGACCAAGAAGCAAGTTGTGGAGGAAAGGGTTTGTTCAGCTTACTTCCACATGGTTGTTCATCACCAGAGGAAGTCAGGACTGGAACTCAAGCAGGTCAGGAAGCAGGAGCTGATACAGGGCTGATACAGATAGATGTTTCTTACTGCTTGCTTTTTCTGGCTTGCTCAGCCTGCTCTCTTATAGAACCTAAGACTTCCAGTCCAGGGATGGCACCACCCACAAGGGGCCCTACCCCTTTGATCACTAATTGAGAAAGTATCCCGCAGCTGGATCTCATGGAGACACTTCCCCAGCTGAAACTCCCTTCTCTGTGATAACTCCAGCCTGGGTCAAGTTGGCACACAAAACCAGCCAGTACAATCCCACATCCCATAATTTTCAAGTTGTGCCAGATCTTATACCTCAAATGGAATATATAGAGAAGTCAGATTTAGCTGGGTTAAGTAAATATCCATGTGCAAGTACGTGCTGGGAAGATGGGGCCCGATTACTAATGGCCACCATGTACAATAAGGGTGGTCAAGCACATCCTGTTACTGTCTCTGACATGGCAGGCTAGCCAGTTCCTTTCCATTGGCTAGGGCCTTTTGCCTTAAGGGTAGTATTTTCCAGAGAGGGTTGAAATTTATTATTTCACCTCCCTGAAGACCCTCGACTAGCAACACCCTTGCTGACAGGTTAGGTGACCATGCTCTCAAAATTGTTTTCATGACCCCAACATCTTCTCCTTGGTGTTTTCTTTCAAAGAGCAGATTACTTTGAAGTGCACACTAGACTGCCTGAACATCAGCCTGAGTGTGAGGATGAAGAAGGCAGGACTGACCAAAGGGCAAGTCATTTTCCAAGGAGGTTTGGTCAGGACGAAAGAAAGGTGTAGATAAATAGCTAGCTCCCCTTCACTTGCTGAACTCTGCTGTAGCTTTAAAAGAAACTAACGTAGCCCAAAAGCAAGATAGCATGTTCTTTTAATGCTACCTCCAAACACAAGAAAATTCATCCAGGTAAGCTGAGAAATGTACTCCATATAATGAACTCCTGAGCTGTTCCGGAAACAATTTCACAGAGAACTGTGCTAAAGTCTACACTTCCTGCTGGTGAGGAGCAGCAGTGAAGGTAATTCCAATAGTTAGTGTTTTGCTTCCACGAAGGACCAGTACATTCAGCATTTTGAAACTCAAGACAACACAGCCCTTAACTCAGAGATACTGGTTACAAAAATGGATATCTTACTCATTCACAACTTTGTCACAAGACCGGCATAAGGTTAAGCCAACCAAAATGTCAGTATACACATACGGGAGAAAGGTCCTCTCAAGTGCCCTTCACTTACTGAGTATCTATCTATTAGCAGTTGATAGCTGTCAACAGAGGGGGAGGAATAATTCATTTATGAGAGCTTGGCTTCTGGTAGATTCTTCATGCTCCAAGTGGGTAGCCCCACACCTGTGTGTGTTTGGGCAGAATTAACTGGATTTAGGAAGAGAGATTTAAAAAACAATATAAACAAACAAACAAAAAAGATAGGAGATTGCTAGGAGAACATGTTCAGGAGGCCATGGAGAATGGTGAATGTAGGAGATGGGGTGGGTATGTACACAGGCAAATGTTCTCAGAGAACTGAAAAAAGAAACCACGTCTTAAAAACCTTATCATTACCCTCTAAGCCACATTTCCATCTCCCCTCCCCACCAAAAAAGATAACTAAATAGAAATAAGAAGAGAACATAACCACCAACAAGTATTTGTGGACAGTGACACATTCTTTGAAAACATTGAAATAAAATTTCAACTTTTTATCTTAAAAAGAAACCCAATTTAATAAAGGAAATAAAGAGCCAAAATAATTATGAGGTTATTCCTTAAAATTGTAAATAAAGAACCAACTCACCTTGGCCTATAACGGCTCACAGAGACTGAACCACCAATCAGGGAGCCTGCATGAGACTGACCTAGGCCTTCTGCACATAGGTCACAGCTGTGTAGCTTGGTCTTCTTTTGGAACGCCTGGCAGAAGGACCAGGGTGTCTCTGACTCTGTTGCCTGGTTTGGGGACCCTTTCCTCCTACTGAGTTGCTTTGCCCAGCCTTAATAGGACAGGAGGTGCCCAGTCTTACTGCCACTTGATATGCCATGGTGGTAGATATCCAAGGGAGGCCTGCTATTTTCTGAAGAGAAACAGAGGAGGAGTGGATGGGAGTACAGAGGTAGGAGAAGTAAGGAGCAGGTGAGGATGCGAGGAAGGAGGGAGGGGAAAGTGTAAAAATAGAATTAAATCAGTAAGTAATCAAATAAATACTATAAAGAAAAACAAAAGCAAAATAAGCCCCCCTCCCCCAGTTTTCTTTAAACTCTTTTCCTTTTCTTTGGGATGTCTGAACATAGGCTGGGATCTCCTGTCAACAGCATTACAATGCTTCTCAGTGATATTTGGAAATCTTTCCTGTAAAACCATGGGAAACATTCAGAAATAATGTCCAGTTAAATGTTTACTGGTCATAGATTAAAAGTCAAAACAAGAACATTGTAGGGAGAGCAGAGCTACAGAAAGGGAAAAAAAAAAAACTTGTGTGGTATAGGCAGCAACCACGTACCCAGTTCCAGTCCCACCTCTCCCAACTCAGTCTATCCATATGGTGTGTCTTCTAGGACACACGTCAGAATTTCTTCAAAAAATGTAATCACATATTTTCCTAAATGAGCAGCAATGGAGTTCTGAATAGTTCATCAAAGTCCTCTTGATCAGACATTCAGTGAATGGGGAGAAAAGCTCTTTCAGGAGAGCCACACTGATTTCAGAAAACGCAGGAGGAAATCTGAAATGGTTTGAACGGAGTCTGCATTTCTCCATGATGCCGTACCCCTGGCTCTCTCCTGGGCACTGTCCATCACCCAACCATGAATGCTTCTATCATTTCCATCAGGGCGGTGAGACCTCTCAGCACACCCTCTGTCCCCTTCTTTCTGTCGTTCCCAGAGAGGAGACTGAGTTTTGAAAGTGTCAGACCTGTGTAAATGCTGATGTATAGGCCACAGTTGTTTTTCTGAAAAGGCCTTCAGAACCTCCCCTCTCCTCTGTTCCCTTCAAGTTGGGAATGATTCATCAACTGGCCCCAGCAAGAAAAGAGGCCAGCCTGAGGTCTTCGGCCTTTGACCTCTGTGAAGAGAAAGGTCACAGCGACAGCAAGTGTGTGAGCTCTGGAGCAGAAGCCACAGGCACAGAGACCCAGTGGAGTGGAGGGGGCTGGTGGGAAAGAGTGGGTGTTTAGAAGAGTGAGGAGTATATTTCTAAGAGACTCAGTGGCTCAGCTGACAAGCAGGGTCAGGGGTCATATTTATGCTTGATTCCCGGAGCACGTTACTGTAACGTCTGCTTATTAAGGGCCTTCAGGGAGCAGGCCCCAGGTCCTAATGCTTCTGACCTTTTTCCTCCAAAGGGGACACGCTAAGAGATGAGGGGATGTGGCTATTAACTTGTGTGCTTTTGACGTGAAGGCTGCTCCCTAAATCTCCTGGGCATTATCTGCCAGGTTCACCCCATTTCTTTTTATAATCTTGCTACATATTTAAAGGAGTCCCTGCCTGGCAGTAGGGCAGAGTTTAAACTCCAAAACAGAAAGCCAGATTTTCATTATGAAAAAGTTTGCCAAAAAAGTACAGATGAGATGGAAGCCATGGGACAGGGTGGTCATAAAATTCTTCATGGGCTAAACAAAAATGCGGTTCTCAGGAATCGCTCAGCTTTTGGTATTGTATGTAAAAGAGAGAGAATGATTGTGATCGAGTTGGTCACAATCTGTCATGAGCACCCTCATATGAAAAATGTCTTCATGTATCCATCAGGTAACTAACCATCACTTCACATGAAAGTTGTTCTTGTAGACACTGGAAACCTAAATTCAAAAGGAAGACAGAACCCATAGTCCAGGGGCCCTGATGACTGGATGGTGCTCTTCTTTACTCGCTATGTTTGAGTTGTTTCCAACTTTTAAATTCAAATGTCCCTTTCAAAAATCCTAGATACCTTTCAGGTCTCCAGAGAAGTGGACCTTTTATATGAAAATGACCATTTTCTCCTACTTCTCTGATAAAATTGGTAGTAGACCAAAGCATCTAGTTTCTCTAAAACTAGTTGAAGGAAGAAGAAAATGCACCAAGCTGCTAACTTTACCTTCTCTGTCTGAAAGAAAGCATTCGGTGGTCCTCCGTGGTGCACCCTTCACCCTTCGGTAATAATTACCAGGCTTCTGTGGTCCTGCTGGCCATGATTGTTTGAATGGAAACTGTAAAAAGTCAGGTCCTTTTTATTCAATCCCTTGGTGCTAGCATAGGCCTGTATATCATGAGCATATATAGTTGATGCCTTAACCGTGACATTTAGCCCCAAACCTCCCATAGGGAAACAAACAGGAAGGGGCAAAAGAGATCGGAGTTAAAGAATATTATTTTTAGCTAGAAACAAACAAACAAACAAAAAAGCAAAAATAAGTAAGTGAGTGACATCACGTATCACAGCGTCCTCTGGGTTTCACAGCCGTCCGTGGCAAAGGTCACATGGTCCAGTGTTCCATGCAATCCTAGGAAAGCATGTTTGCTATTTATAGGGGATTGCCTAGGGGAGCCAGCTCCTCCTCTGAGGAGAATAAATTATTTCAAGGTGAACTGATGTGAGCAGAAGGGCTGTTTTCCAGGGCGAGGCCGGGATGCCTGTGTGTATGAGTGCATGTGCCTTTGGAGTCAGGGATTGGCGGTGCACTGGGTGATGGGAGCTGTCTAAAGTGACTCTGTGATTATAAATAATAAAAAGAGAAATTCAATCGGAAGTGCGTTCTGCCAAACTTCACAATGCCCCTCCTAGCAGGACATGGAGATCTCCTTAGTCAGGGTCAGACCCACAAGCTTAAGGCCAATAAGTTCAGTTGGAAAAATGACTCTTCTTCGCAGTCTTTTTTCCCCTTTCCTTTTCTCTTTCATTTGGAAGGCACCCCCTCATAAACATGCAGAGCAATTTTCCAGTACATTAACCCAGGAGGGATCCTCTCGCTGTCTGCTTGAGAGACAGAAAAGTTGAGAAACAGGGTGAGGGGAAGATGGATGGGCCTGGGATATAAGAGAAGGCAGTTTTTCCACTGTCCTACCCTGTACACCTAGGACAAAGGCTTCATTGACTGCAATGCTTCACATCAGCCCCATAAACTAGTAGTCAGAACAAAAGGTCTGACACTTGAAAGTACCAGTTCCTGCCCACTTTCTATTGCAGCTGTGCACAGGGGTCGGGCCTAACAGTGCTGCTCCTTTTTCAGTCCACAGGACAAGAGATGAAGATAAATAGTGTTGACTTTAATGTAGTCACACAGTTTTGCTATTTCCCAAACAACCATGTTTCCTCCAAGGCCTCACATCATGGCCCCAGGAGATACAACATCTTCCTTTTGGCTAGGGAGCCAGGGCACAGTTGGCCTGGGCTGGTTCTAAGGGTGCAGGGTGAACAAGTAGCTGGAGGGTATGGATGAGGGATAAGCACAAGAGTCATGAGATCTATTCCTTGTCCTCTAGGAGGAGGTGGAATGGTTTTCATGCATTCCAGCTTAGTCACAGTGGTTTCTTTCATTTTCTTGAGATCCCTGGAAATGGCCCTAGAGGGGGAAAATAATGAATGCAGGAAGCAAGGCTAAAAAAAAAATGTGTACAATTACATGATTTAAAAGATTTTTTTTTTTTTCGAAAAACCCACCATGATATCAGGCTGATTATTGGGAAGGCCAGAAAGTACAGTGCTTTCCTGAGAACAATTTTGCTAACGGGGCTTTCAGACTTTTAAGGACAGAAGAGTTCAAGTCCATTGTGTGCTGACGCCCTTGTGTATCATTGTGTAGTCTGCTCCATTTCTCTGCCATCAGCACCAGCTTCTAGTTACCTAGATTTCCATGTGGACAACTAGGTTTGAGCTACCCATACAAAATCATTCGTCTCTAGCTAGTTCTTCAGAGTATTTATCCCCCAACCTTGGAGTATCCAGACTCTTAAAAAGCCACCCGAAAGTATCATGGATGCAGAAAGAAAGAGATTTGTAAGCTCTGATGCCTATTGGCCTGAAAAATAAAAAAGAAAGAAAAAAGTTCAGACTTGAGCTAAGCATGCTATGCTATGCATGCCAACAAAAATTTAGCACCAGTACTGGAACCCGGGTCAGCCATGTCTTAGTTAGTTCTAAGATTGGGCTGGGTTTTCATTTCTAATTTCCATTACTTTCCCAAAGTAAATCATACAATTTGTGATATCTATCACTTGAACATGAATATTAGAAGGTTTATTCATTATTTATGTATGCATTTGAGGTATTTAAGAAATATCTCTCTAAGCAACTATGTCGCAGTCTCATGGTAGACAGTATTTGTCCTTCAACTGAAAACATTGTAAAGATTGGACCCCTTTCTAGGAATCCTTTAAGTAAATATATTTGCCCCTTAAAATGAAGTAGCTGAAAGCTGAGAGACAAGTGTCTTGGACATGTGAGAAGAGATTGACTAGCTTTCCCTCCGCGTGTTGGCATATACTACCTCCGTAAGAGAAAATGGATGCAGGTGTGCCTCCTGATGAGCTTAAAGCATTCATTGGTTTTGAACTTACTGTGGTTAGCTTCTGAACGGTTTGGTAAATGCATCACGTTTTGAAAATGTAGGCTTCAGTAATTTCTTTTGACTTTTAGACTCTCTGCATTTGTTTACTTCTAGGCTCTGCTTTTGCTCATTTATATTTAAGAACAACTCAATTGTTCCAGAATCCTACAAGGCAGAATTTTGGCTACCATTTTTATATCCTATGTCTGGTTTCTATGGAAACAGTAGTCATGAACCTGATGATGCCCCTATGTCTGCTCCAGGGCCTTCTTCCTCTTCCCAGAGTCACTGTGTCTTATGCTGGACTATCCTCTGACTTATTTGCCAAAGGTCATCATTAACAGCTATCAGACATGTGTGCTGAGGGTTTTGTGATGTGTGTGTGTGTGTGTGTGTGTGTGTGTGTGTGTGATTGTGTGGGTAAGTAGCTGAAGATTAGCAAGTAGCAACCCTACTTTGGAGGGAAATGGAAGGATTACATGGAAAGCATTTCCATGTGATAATGAGACATGAGTAACTAGAAATTTTGTTATGTCTGGTATGTTTGTACATGAATGTATGCTACTTGGAGTCCAAACACTTCCAGAGGACACCCAGCTTCACAGGCTTTCAGAACCAAGAATGCCCATGAGGCAGAGATACCCATGAGACAGAGATGCCCATGAGGCAGAGATGCCCATGAGGCAGAGATAGAAAGGAGGGAAAGGAAGCAGCAAGAGAAGAAAAGGGGATGGGGATATGCCCTGGGTACCTCTCTCCACATGGGCAGCTTAGACTCCTCTCACCTCTTACCATACTCTACAGCCTATAATTCCTGTCCTCTGACTCCAATCACAAGATAAACTTCCTACACTGGTTTGTTCTGCAAACCGTAAGAGTTAGAAGGTCTCTTCATGTTTTCTTCTGATGTCCTTCACCAGAGAGAAAACTCCAGGTGCAGGCTCTGAAGACTGGATGTTCTTTTTATTGGGTTTTGATAACCGATCTACCTACCTCACTATTCTGGGCAAATCTGGGAAATGGGCAAAGTACACAGCTACAAACAATGTCTTTTTCTTTCTTGTTCTCTGAGTTCCAGTGGTGACCTGTACCACAAGTAATTATGAAAACTGAGACAGGATTTTAGAAAATAGGACATTTGAAGATGCAGTCTCAGGTAGGTATCCTGGTGCTGCATTTAGAAAAGGTAGTAAACTTAATGCTCCTAGATGCCCAAGCATTTCCTCTATATTATATTTAGGACAGTGTCATGGAATTGGAATGGACATGTCCTTTTAAAGTTTTCTTAGCTCTACTTGAGGACACATAGTTTTAAAACCACACCATTAAAAAACTTTTTTTTCCAGGCAAGGACTTTAGCATGTGGATGTCCCCATGGGATTTAGCCATTGGCTGAATCTGTTTAAAAATTGTTTTAAATAAACATTTGTGTTCTGGCTTGCTGAAGATCTTATTTATTTATTTATTTATTTATTTATTTTTTTTTTGATTTGTGACAAAACCCTGTTTGTCTGTGCATGTTATAAAACTTTTATTTTTAGGTCCAATGGATGTTTTAGGTCACCCTCTTATATCTGGGCGCACACTGTGACTTTGGTCTGTTGTTGGGAGTGGTGCTGAGCTGGCAAATGTGGTTCTTTGTCTCTTACTTACTCTGTTTGTAGAACTAGACTAATGTCACAGATAAAAGGAAAATATGCTACTTTCAGATGCTAAGACCAAAGAATTCCTTCTGTGCAAAGAAACCAAGTGGAACCCATGCCTATAACAGGAAAACCAAGGGCTGGATTTGCTCTGCCTTCTTGCTACTCCTGATGTGGATGGTCTGCTATGACTACTTTCATTCCAGGGCAAGGCTCAGCTGATGGAGAAAGTCTGCTGTTCCTCATCCCCCACTTCCTGTCGCTCTATGACTTCATGGTCCATGATAATGGAATCAACTCAACTTTTTTTTGGTACGGCACCTTGCAAATAGTAAACTCGGCTTTTTTTTTTTTCAAAACCAGTTACCACCTCTGCTTAGGAAAATGCTTAGCAAAATATAGTGCTTTCTATTGCTCTCCATTTTATATCCTATTTGTAATATTCCATTGTCTTTGTGGTCTGAACCCAAGGCATTATCTTCACCTCTGCCTTCATAAGCTTCTTCTATTTTCCTGTAGCTTTCTGAATGTAACAGGGATCGAAATCTGTGGTACTTCTTCTTTCTATGACCTGATTCTATGCTTTCTATTTCTGGTGCCCTATTTACTGGCAACTCTTAGATTTTCATTCCTGAACTATTGCAATAACCACCAAATTCATGAACACATGCAGGCATGCACTTTTTAAATTTTTGCACAAGAGTAATATAATTCTCAGATTTAATACTCTTTGACTTGGCCTTCAGTTCTTCATGCTTCAATCTTGTTTTTTCCATCTAAAAAACAGTTCCCTTATTCCTTTGTACATCCCAAGTCACCTCTTTAAGTATGTCTGCCATGGCCTGTCAAGTCCCCACAAACATTCTTTTTTGGTATTATCTCTAACATTGGCTGTTACCATGTACTTTAGTTTTCTGATTAGAGAAAGCATAAAACACTTAATATTGTCTTGTAGATGCTTTAGAATTATAATATTTATCATAATTATCGTAACTACCTTTGACTGAGAGTTATTCATATTCTAGGAACTCTTCTGAAATATTACAAGTGTTCATATATTTTGTAACTATCTCAGAGGTTACTGTTTAGGTTTCAACTGACTGAGATATAGACAGAGTTAGAACAATAGCATGCATCTTTTACTAAGACCCCCAAAAGATTCTGAAGCCCCCACAGCAGACATGACTATCGTCCAATGCAGGACAGTGTTTTAAATGGTCATAAAGGAAGAGAAGAGTAGCAGGACAGTGGTAGCACATGCCTTAATTCAAGCACACAGGAAGGAGAGGCAAGTAGATCTCTGTGAGTTCAAGGCCAGCCTGGTCTATGGAGTGAGTTCTAGGACAGCCAGGGCTACACAGAGAGATCCTGTCTCAAAAATAAAAACAGAACAAAACAAAAACAAAACAAGCAAAACAAAACAAACAATCCCCTAAAAGAAAGGAAAAAAAAGGGAGGAGGAGGAGGAGGAGGAGGAGGAGAAGGAGGAGGAGGAGGAGGAAGAGTGACTTCAGCATTTTCCCTGTGGTCTATTAGAGAAGCCGTACTTTTTGTTTCCCATTATCATATTGTGTGAGTTCATGGTTCTGTTTCAAATATGTTACCAAATCTCTGAGGACGGACATGTATTTGATGTCCATCTGTATTACTGCAATCCTTTCATATATATATGGGATGTTTGCTTTTTTGAGAATTATTTTTTGTGGCTGTGGGCACCGAGGCTGAGAGTATGCAGCATGTATAACTAACAGAAGCACATTCCTAAGAGTTTCTTGTTTTAACTCAGTACAAAATATATCTGTGCTTATTTTTTGCACATTTATCCTAATCACAATTATTTGTTAACTAGGGTTAGGCTTGCAGTCAAAGAAGTAGGTGAGCTGATATAGCTTGCCAAAACATCAATAAACCATGCAGCTGTTGTCTAGGTATTCATTCTTGTGGTTTGGCTTTGATATTGTGTCGTTTACTTTCTTGAAGGGTTATTGGAACCATTACAATTAAACAACATAAAGTGATGGCTCAAAAGTCTAACACATTGACATATTTTAGGAATGTTGAACATGCCCCTGTCATCTCTACTGCCACCATCTTCTTTTCACCATCCTCACTCATGACCACCACAGGCCTCTAAACACTGTTGATAATTAGTGACTGGAATGATGATCATATTCTAGGTAAGACTGTGTGTGTTCCGGGTGGTGGTGGCGCCTTTAATCCCAGCACTTGGGAGGCAGAGGCAGGCGGATTTCTGAGTTCGAGGC
>NW_022196904.1:60992869-61006295 GCF_008632895.1 Mastomys coucha
TCTACAAAGTGAGTTCCAGGACAGCCAGAGCTATACAGAGAAACCCTGTCTCAAAAAACCAAAAAAAACAAAAACAAACAAACAAAAAAAAAAAAGACTGTGTGTGTGATCATACATGTATTTGTGCAAGTACACAGAGATGTACTTGTACAGAGGCCAGAAAAGAGTGTTAGATTCCTTAGACCAGGGTCATAAGAAGTTGGGAACTCAAGTTTATTCTATGGGTACTTATGTCCCAAGTCTTTCCCTCATGGTTGCACAATAAGTCCTTATAACTGCTGAGTCCTATCTCTAGCCCTGTGGCTCTGGTTTTTATACTAACATTACTACAGTTAGTTGTAGAGGATTACTAGAGGATTTATAACAGCAGATCCAGCTGCTCTTCCAGAGGAAAACTAATATACTTCATTAATAAACAATTTTGTTCCCTTGCTTCTCATGGACCTTAGGTCACATTCTACATTAACAAAGTAGCCGAGTTTTTCTCTTCAAAGAAGTATATATGACTCCCAGCTAAGTCTCTCCTCCTGTCCAATGTCTTCTATCAGCACACTTTAACCAAAAGTAGCTTCTAAGCACATGCTGCTCAGTAATTGTAACTTTCATGTTCATAGTAAACTAAGTACCAATGGAAGCCCTGACTTCCATTGTTCCAAGTGTTTGTGTTAAAGTTTAGATCAGAAACATTTCTATAAATTCTTCTGCTCTTTAAGATAAATTGCTATTAATAATTCATCAGATCAAATTATGCCAAGGCACAGTCTTTAAAGTTATACTTTTCTTTTTAAACAAAAATGATTTTACCTACTGGAGTGTGTATCTGTGTGAGTGTGTGTGTGTGTGTGTGTGTGTGTGTGTGTGTGTGTAGGTTTGGAGGTCAGAGGACAACCTTGTAGAGTCAATTTTGTCTTTTCACTGTGGGCTTCAGGGACCAAGCTAAGGTCATAATTTTACCTGCTGAGAGAGAGAACTTATGGTCTGAAGTTCTACTTTTCTATGACTTACATTTTTTTATAAACTTATTGTCTATAATGATAAGAACAAAAAAGATAAGATATTTTTCCCCAAATACTTTTCTGTGTTGATCACTATGGAGTTATTCATTTTTACATTGGTTAAACCTTAATGGTTTACATCCCATGGGGTTACTCTGGATACCCCATGTTAGAATAAGCATATAAGTGATATACTTACACTGATGGCAGCTGCATTTTTTAAAAGAAAAGGCAAAATTCCTTGTGTGTGGGTGACATAGGTCAGTAGTAGTAAGCTTGCCTGCCCTGCAGGAGGCCCTAAGTTAGAGCTCCCACACCAGGAGAGAAAATAAAAAGTAAAAAGAATTTAACACAACTTCCATTTTGCCTTTCTGAGATTTTAGATATCCCAGAGTCAAGCTCCAGTTTTAATGAGACTAAAGATACTTCTAAGTTTTCAAAGGTATGAAATAAAAATCAATGTAGGGGGAACGAATGAGTTTTCCCAGCCTATAGTCCATTATAATTTTATTTTAACCCATAAATGAATAGAGACATTATAATTTCAGAATAGTTTCTAGCAATCAGTTACCTATTGCATTTTAAACATGCATCCCTCCTTTCCTCATGCTGCTACTAGGTAAAGCTTGAAAGTCTCTGGCCTAGGAAACATCTCTTGGGGACTTTCTGAGACTCTAGTTTCTGTGACATCAAAGAATATCCAGATGCTTTTGATGAAAATTTCTGATTATATCCTAACGTGATGACTATTTTAGTAAATAATAGTTACTACCAAGATATTTTATCATTTAACTGATATGCATGGCTTGGCTGCTTATGTTTTATTTCAATCAATGTGTGGTCAAGGGAAACCACAGAAATGTCTTTGAAAGAGTTTCAGAGTCTCACAAAGATATAAATCAACAGCAGATTTGAAGAGATTAGAGTTACACTAAGATATTTTTATTATTTATGACTATTGTGAAAGGTCTGTATGACAAGAACTTCAAGTCTCTGAAAAAAGAAATTGAAGAAGATCTCAGAAGATAGAAAGATCTCTCCTGCTCATAGCTCAATATGATTAACATAGTAAAAATGACCATCTTACCAAAAGCAGTCTACAGATTCAATGCAATACTCATCAAAATTTCAACTCAATTCTTCACAGAGATAGAAAGATCAATTCTCCACTTCTTCTGGAAAAACAAAAAACCCAGGATAGCAAAAACAATTCTCAACAATAAAAGAATGTCTGAAAGAATCACCAGCCCTAACCTCAAGCTGTGCTATGGAGCAATAGTGATAAAAACTGCATGGTATTGGTACAGAGACACAGAGGTAGATCAATGGAATAGAATTGAAGACCCAGAAATAATCCACACAACTATGGTCACTTGATCTTTGACAAAGAAGCCAAAATCATACAGTGGAAAAAAACAAAGCATTTTCAACAAATGGTGCTGGTCTAACTGAAGGCCTGCATGTAGAAGAATGCAAATTGATCCATTCTTACCTCCTTGTACAAAGCTCAAGTCCAAATGGAGCAAGGACCTACACTCAAAACCAGACACACTGAATCTACTAGAGGAGAAAGTGGGAAAGAGCCTCGAAAACAGTGGTACAAGGGAAAATTTCCTGAACAGAACATCAATAGCTCAGGCTCTAAGGTAAATTGATAAATGGGACCTCATGAAACTGAAAATCTTCTGTAAGGCAAAGGACAGTGTCAATAGGACAAAATGGCAACCTACAGATTGGCAAAAGATCTTTACTAACCCTACATCTGATAGAGGGCTAATATCCAAAACATACAATGAACTCAAAAAGTTAGACTCCAGGGAACCGAATAACTAAATTATTTTTAAAAATGGGGTAGAGAGCTAAACAAAGAATCCTCAACTGAGGAATTTCAAATGGTCAAGAAGCACCTAAAGAAATGTTCAACATCCTTAGTCATTAGGGTAATGCAAATCAAAACAACTCTGAGATTCTACCTTATACCAAGCAGAGTGGCTAAGATCAAAAATTCAGGTAACAGCGGATGCTGGAGAGAATGTGGAGAAAGAGGAACACTCCTCCATTGCTGGTAGGATTGCAAGCTGGTGCAACCACTTTGGAAATTAATCTGCTGTTTCCTCAGAGAATTGGAAGTAGTTCTACCTGAAGACCCAGCTATACTACTATTAAGCATATACCCAAAACATGCTCCAACATATAACAAGGACACATGCTCCACTATGTTCATAGCAGCCTTATTTATAATAGCCAGAAGCTGGAAACAACCCAGTTGTCCCTCCGTGGTTGAATGGATACAGAAAACTTGGTAAATTTACACAATGGATACTACTCAGCTATTAAAAATGTCAAATTCACAAATTTTGCAGGCAAATGGATGGAACTAGAAAATATCATCCCGAGTGAGGTAACCCAGGTCTAAAAGAACATACATGATATGTATCACTGACAAGTGGTATTAGCACAAAAGCTCAGACTACCCATGATACAACTCAGACCATATGAAGCTTAACAAGAAGGAAGGCCAAAGTGTGAATGCTTCAGTCCCACTTAGAATGGGGAACAAAATAATCATGGGAGGCAGAGGGAGGAAGGGACCTGAGTAGGAGACAGGAGGGGTAAGTAAAGAGGAGGGTAGGATCATGTATAGAAAGAGACTGGAGAGAAGTGCAGAGGGTCAGGAGAATGAATAGAAGTATGTAGGGGTGTGTGGGAGAGAACCACTAGAAAGTCCCAGATGCCAGGCATATGAAAGGCTCCCAGGACTCAATGGGGATGACATTAGCCAAAATACCCAAAAGTGGGGAGATAGAATCTGTAGAGACCACTTCCAGGAGATAGATATGGCTGACAGTTGAGGAAAGGGGCCATCCACCCATCTCAATCTCTAACCCAGAATTATTCTAAAGGAAACCCAGGAACAAAAAATGTGGCAGAAACTGAAGGAAAGGCCATTAAGAGACTGCCCCACCTTGGGATCCATCCCATCCACAGACATCAAACCCCAACACCATTGCTGATGCCAAGAAATGCAGACAGGAGTCTGATATAGCTGTCCTCTGAGAGGCTCTGCCAGAATCTAAGATAGATGAAGATACTCACTGCCACCAATTGTACTGATCTCAGGTACTTCAATGGAAGAGTTAGGGGAAGGACTGAAGGAGCTGAAACAGATTGCAACCCCATATGAAGAACAACAATATCAACTAACCTGACCTCCCACAGAGCTTCCAAGGACTAAACCATCTACCAAAGTATATATGAGTTTGTCCATGGCTCCTGATTCATATGTAGCAAAAAACTTCCTTGTCTGGCATCAAAGCGAGGGGAGGCGCTTGGTCCTTGGAGGCTTGTTGCCCCAGTGAAGGCAGGTGGTAGAGGGGTAAGGTGAGAGTGTGTGGGTTGGGGGGCGAGCACCCTTTTAGAGGCAAAGGGGAGATTGGGAAGAGAGACAACATTTGAAACGTGAATATATAAAGTTATTAAAATAATAAAAAATGAGATTAGAGTAACACTCAAATTTATTTCTGATTTTTAGATACAATATTTGGTTCATTTAAAAGAATGACTAACAGAATTATTAAGATCAATAATACAAGTGCCAGCTCATGCTGGTGAGGATGTGGAGCAAGGGGAACACTTCTCCATTGCTGGTGGGAGTACAAACTTATACAGTCATTATAGAATTCGATACAGCAGTTCTGAAGAAAACCAGAAAAAGATTTACCCCAAGACACAGCTGTACTGCTCCTGGGCATGTACCTAAACACTATTCCAACCTATCACAAAAACACTTTCTCAACTATGTTCATAACAGTTGTATTCATGATAGTCAGAAACTGGAAACAACCTTGGTGTCCCTCAACAAAGAATAGATAAAGAAAGTGCAGTACATTTTCACAATGGAGTATTACTTAGCTGTTAAAACAATGGTACCATAAAATTCATAGGCAAGTGGATGGAACTAGAAAAGATCATCTTGAGTGAGGTAACTCAGATCCAGAGAAACAAACATGGTATATACACACTGATAAGTAAGTATTAGCTGTTAAGTAAGTCATGATCATGATATAACCCATAGACCTATAAAGGCTCAGTAACAAGGAGGGCTTATATAAGGATCTCCATAGGAAAGGGAAATAGAATAGATTTCATGGGTGGACTGGGGGTGGGTAGAATAGGAACAGAAGAGATCAGGTGTGTGGTGGGAGAGAACTGGGAGTGATGACAGGAATTTTGGGGATGAGGTGAAAACTTAGTGCAATAGAAATTCTCAAGATTCTTCAAGGGTGAACCTTGTGAGGACACCTAGTATTGTCAGACATGGAGCCTAAACTGGCCATTTTCTGTAACCAGACAAGGCTTCCAGCAGTGGGATTGGGACACCAACCCATCCACAAAAACCTTCAATTTTCAATCTATCTTGACTGCTAGTTCTATGGGAGCAACAGAGGCACAGCCCTTAGACTGGTGTAATTTGATGTCTATACCACAAAAGAGAGAGCATGTTCAACACTACCTGGATGACCAGAAACCTGTGGCTATACAGCCTAGAAGAACTAGGAGAGAAAAAAAAATCAATAAAATGATTTCTAACAATATGTTGCTATATTCCTAGATCTGGAAGCTGATGGTATCAGATACACAGCCAGACATGAGGTGCAGGGAGGTCAAATTGGAGATCTTCACTGGGTCCTTTTCCTCAGAGCTCAGGGAACTTTGTGGAAGATGGGGATGAAGGAACCAGAGGGTGTGAGAAAACCAGAGGAACGCAGTCCACAGAATCAACAAAGCAGGACTCAGAGGGGCTCATAGAGACTGAAGCGGCAATCATGGAGCCTGCATGGATCCGTGCTAGGCCCTCTGCTAATATGTTATGCTGTTAGCTTGGTGGTCTTGGAAAGGACTACTAACAGTGGGAGCAGGGGCGTCTTTGACTCTTTTTCCTGCCTTCATGATGATTTTCCTCCTACCTGGTTGCCTCGTCCAGCCTTGAAATGAGGGTTTGTACCTAGTCTTATTGTATCTTGTTTTGCCTTCTTAAGTTGATATCCCTACAAGGCCTGCTCTTTTCTGAAGGGAAAAGGAGAAGTTGTAGATCTGGGGGAGGAGAAAAGGTTGCCCGGGGTGGGGGTGGTTCGACAGGGATAGGCTGGGAGGAGTGGAAGGAGAAAAAACTGTGATTGGGATCTATTGTATGAGAAAACAAGAAAAGCAACAAAACAAAGTAAAATTTAAAACAATGACAAAATGACTAGTATTCAATACAAAATGCAACAATTTGGGAAGAGCATGCAAAGACTGTTTATGTGTAATGTAATTACTCAGTGCAATTCTGGCTGCCCTCAGGCTGTAATCTGTAAATGGTATGTAGAGGCAATATGAAAAATATTGAAGACTGTCCGCAAGGGCATTGACCAATCGGAAACATCTCCACCTGTAAAAATATGTATGAACACATGCTGTTGAATTTCCTCTCTTATCCATGTACACATACTTCTGTATATGCCATATCCATACAACTTATGGTAATCATAACATATGGACATGTAGCATACAATCTTATAAAGTATGCACCTTTGGATACAATAACTGTAATTTTGGTTGTGAGACTATATCAACTGCTATTTCCAATTAATCTGTGAAAAGATCATAGTTGCTAATGCCAATTAGGCTGGAGGGAAGAATGCAGTTTTAGACTACTTAACCTACACTTTCAAAGCACTCATTTATTGCCAACTATTCAAAGCACACACCCTTCTTAGCAAAACTTAACATGAGGAAAAACTTCTGTTGGGTGTTATTTTCTTATTACCAACAGGGTTATAGCATGGACTTTTAAATATTCTGCCTGGCTTTTAAAACTACTTATTCACACCTCTCACTAGCTAATTGATTTTAAGCACCATTTCTCAAAAATGTACCCTGAGAAGCAAGTCTTTTATTATATTAAAATATTGTTAAGCTATACAACTTCTTCATTGGAAAGCAGTTTGAGCACATGGACAGTGAATCTGATAAACTTTTCTTTAAGAAGTAGCAGTGTATTCCAGAGACACTGTGGCTGTGTCTGGACTGAGTAACAGGGACTGTCTCCCAGAGCAGCCCTGAAGTTCACCTTGAAGCTCTCATAGCAAGACATTCTTCCCCTAAATAAATAACTGTTAATTTTAAATATACAAACAAATTACAAAGTACAGTTTTGAGACAAAATGAGAGAGAAGAAAGGTCCCTACTAGCCTGAGTGTCATGATAAAAAGCCCACTTAAGCATATGTAGGCTCAAGTCAAGAGTGGTTTCTTTGACCCAGGGATAATTGGTGTATTAACCTGATACTGAAGGAAGATTTAGCTAGACTGTTTTGTTATGAGAAAAATGTAGTTACCTGTGCCATCATTGGAATGCCAGAGCCTGCTCAGGAACTGGCTGAAAATTAGGATTTGGGACAAACATCTCTTCCATCAGCTGTGGGGGTACCTCTGTAGGAGGAGACCGCACTTTTCCATTCATCTACACCCCAAAACGGCCTGCAACAGAGATTCCACTCCATTGGAGACAAGCGATTTCTATGCTCATTTGTGTTTGAAACATGAAAACAACATAACAGCTGCGTGCTGGGTTGAATAAAGAAGATACACATGCATTTAAATCACTTATATCTTACTTTTTTATGATGCAATTGTGAATTATGTTCCTTTTGCATCTGTAATTAGAGGGCAGAACAGATGGCGAAGGCTTCGTTTAAAGTGATGTGTCCATTAAAATAACCTATGCTGCCAAATGATTGCTCACCGTAACAGGGTGTTCATTCTCCATGGCAGGCACTTTGCTGCACTGAAATATGTTGCAAAGGCCCCTGGACTATACATGGTGCTTATTATTTTTAAGGGCTTTCCAATAAAAGGGTTCAGTGTAGCACAGCTAGCTCTGTACCTCATTCATCTTCCAAGCATATGTTTTACTATATTGTTCTAATTAAAAAGTGACCTTGTATATAATGATCAGAACTCAATACTGAAAATGATTCATATAGGCGCTGGGGATATGGGAAGACTGCCTCAGCCATATTAAACTGGGCAGTGAGATAGGTTTGGGGCCAGGGGCTCTAGGGGAGAAATTTTTTCCCAAGATCATAACTGCAAAGAATTCAGAAGATTTAGTTCATCTCTGGGACACATTATCTTCTTATTACATGTTACTTCCAGGAGGTTCTCGAGAAAAACAAAAACAAAAGCAACAAATACAAAAGGGCAAAAGTTCATCGTAAAGTTTGTTCAGAGCACAGCTTCAAACTTAGCTATTTTCCACTTGGCCGAGGCATATTAACTCGGGTGTTGTTCAAAGCCATTAAAAGCCCATTTTGTTTTGCTTCGCTCAGTCAAGATATCCCAGATTGTTGTCGTTGGTTTTATCGTATGAGATCCTGTCTGCTATCATCATAAATATCACTCAACTTCCATTTTAATCACTTCTGGGGATGAAGAACTTGCAAACCTTTCACGGCTTCCCAGAACCCTGCAAAAATAATTCTGGAGCTCGTGAGAATGGCCTTGTTTGCTGGACTTTTCCGAGGTCCTTAGTCCAACTACAGAAAGTCAGAGGAGAAAACACAAGTGAAATTTCTTGTGCAGTTTCTGGGGATCAGATTTTGCAAGCCCAAACTGATGAACTTCAGTGATGTTAAAATTCCATAAGCAAAATTAAAATACCAGCACCCGGGAATTCTCTTCCTGGGACCATGCAGCTGGAGAAGGGAAAGAAGGTTTCCTCACCTTGACTCAGGGATGTCTTTCCTAAGTTGTCTTCAAATCCTGGGAAATTCAAGAAGGATCAAGAACAACAATAAGCAGGCAAGGGCTACTATGATGCCTGGTGTATAGGTAAAAAGACCGAATGATCAAAATAATATGCGCATACAAGTTATTGTAATATAACTAATACACTCTTCTCAATTAAAGCTTTAGGAATCATTTGTTAAGCTATTTTTGGTCATATTAGTGCGTAGCTGCTAGGGGAACTTTGTAATAAAGTGAATGTGTGTTGGAATTAACTTTTCTGAAGAGTTTGTGTATCCAAAAATATCAGGTGAATTTAATCTGGCAAGTCTTTTACAATCGTTCTTATAAGTCATATAGAAGTGTTGACTAAATGCTATGTGCTTGAGTATTATGAAACCTGGAAACCATAGGAATACTTGGATAACATAGTGTCAAATTTCAATAGCATCATGCAATACCATAATATTTCAGCGTTATTATTATGACTTAGGCTCTGTTTGCCTACAAGAAATAAATCTTAGATTGGGGTGAGATACATACAAATTTTTCTTCCAAAATTGCTTCTGAATAATTTACTTCTGGCAAACTGAATTCTCTCTCTTCAATATCCTTTTAAATTTGGTTAATCAATGAGAGATTCCCATACTTTGGCAGGTTTTCTACGCCAGCCTTTTTGTGAGTAGTTAATGATCTGTAAACAACTGTTTAAAAGCACCAGGGGACTTTACCATTTAGGAGAATTCTATAGGGAACTTTATCATAAAAAGGAAAAGTCTTTGGTTAACACAAATACTTACCCTGAAACATTTTTTTTTATTTGCCTTTAATTTTACCATAAAGTCCTTAGGGTGGAGCTACCAGTTATCACAGAGAACTTTTATTTCTGAAAGAAAAGTATGTCTTAGTCACCACTGATTGTATTTTTCTCTGCACTGGGAATGGGCAGTGATGTGAGTTGGGGATCCCGAATGTCACAAACTTGCTCCTCATCTTTCTTGTGTAGTTTTCCATGGAATCCCATCTTCTTCTGAGCTGTTCACGGGCATCACAGGCCTTCCTGGGAGCTGGTGGGTGATGTACAATTCTGGCTAAGTGAAGCATACTTGCCTAGACCTTGCATGTTCTGGCGAAGAAATTAGAAAGCTTACAGGTTCTGTGCTCCTGTGGAAGAGATGCAGTGAAAAATCATAGCTCTCCTGTATGTCCGAAAGCTAGGACTATGGAAATGGGCTCCCATGCTGAGACCTCCTGCCTCACTCATCTGTAATTTTCCAGTGTCCTCGAATGTCCTGATGAGGAATTAAGCACATAAATAACACAGCAGTTCATAGAAAAGCCAGGACACTTGGGAAGACAGCTGCTGTTGAGACGGTCTTTGGTTTTGTGTGGGAAATGGAGTACTTAGTCCAGTACATATATACTTTTAAACTTTTTATTAATTCTTCATGAATTGTGAATTTCACATCTTGGACCCCAATCCCACTTATCTCCCCTGCCCCTTCATAACCACACTCTGCCCTTGCAACCATCTCCTAAAAGAAAACAAAAGAAAGAAAGAAAAAAAAAAACAAACCAACCAAACACCAAGACATCTCACCACGGAAGCTGTCGTGGGTCCCACAGGATACCTGTCTGTCCACACATCTCTAATTACAAATGTTCATGGCAGTGAGTCATTGTTCTGGTTCAAGGCCTCTGGCTTCTATTACACCATCAACAGTAGATCTTCAAGGGGACTCCTCTCCGATATCTCGTTGCTGTCCTGTGTCATGGAGATCCTGCAGCATTGGATCTGCAGGACTGGCCCTTTCACATGCTCCAGCGGTTCAGAGATGGCTTAGATGTTGAAGTGGGCAAACTCTGAGGCCTGGATCTGTCCTGAATGGACCTCCTGCTTTGCCCAGGTGAGTGGCAGGGCCTGTTGAGTATGGATTTTCGTTGCTTTCTGTTAACTCCATTCCGTGAGGTTATCTTCTTCCCACCATGTTCACCCTTCCTTCTGTTGTGGCTTATTCCAGTCTCTGGATAAGACTCCAAATGTTGTTTCTAAGCATGAGTTTTATCCTCTACTAGCCTGTGCCTCAATATCCCTCAAAGGCAATGGTTCTCAACTTTCTTAATGCAGTGACCCTTTAATACAATTCCTCATGTTGTGGTGACCCCTAACAATAAAATTGTTTTTGTTGCTACTTCATATCTGTAACTACTCTTATGAATTGTGAAATATCTTTGTGTTCTGACGGTCTTAGACAACCCCTGGAAAGGGCCATCCCATTCTCAAAGAGGTCATGACCCACAGGTCTAAGGCTTTGGAGTGGAGTATTTATTGCAAAGGAGAACAATTTTGCCAGCAGTTATGTTCTTTTTATTTACCAGCCTCTCTTCTATCATCCTTGCCTATATCACACAAGACTCTGTACAAAATTTAAAGACATTTTACCCTCCCTTAAGATCTTAGACAGTATGCTTTCCAGACACAATGTGATTAATCAGGGACGAAGAGACTAAGCACTTGGCATTCAAGATTCAGTCTTTTTACAAAATGAAAAACCATTCAAGACATATTCTTGATTGTTTTAAAATGGAATCAGGACACGCAAATCACATAGGACTGATACAGAATGAGGAATAGCTGTAAATGGGATTGCCAAATATACTGAGACAAAAACGGTTCTTTCTTTTCTGTGTGTGTGTGTGTGTGTGTGTGTGTGTGTGTTTAATCTTTAAATTTGGAAAACCTCATTTTAAAATATCAATATTTTGCATTTTAATTTTTGTCCTCTGACCAAGCTATTTTTCAATGTTGAAGTGACATTTGACTTCTTCTGTGCTCTTAGTCTCTCATTCAAGTCCCTCTTTCAAGTGCATGTATCTTTCTGGATTAAGACTTTCTGCTTTTACTGTCTCAAAGGTTACATCTATAATAATTGTGTTAGCCTACCTGCCAGTAGGCATTGCTCAGTTATCCTAACTCCTACATTTGTGGTTTCCTGTGGGTAGGAGCATGTTTTCTGGTTCTAACCAGAGAAAGATGTTTGCTTAACATACCTGTGGTTTATTTCCTCTGCTCCTTGAAAATTCAGAGGCCATACACCAGAGCAGAACACAATCATTCCAAGAAGACCAGGCATGGCCACATGGCATGGCTCGAATCAACTGTCAGCTTAGCATCTTGGGAATTTTTTTCCAGTTAAAGCAGCTCACAATCCATTAAGGACTATTTGAGAAGCCTAGTAACTTTACTTACCTGGCCACCAAGGTGAGTGTTGCATATGAATGTGTGTGAAGGTATATGCACACAGCTGCCAAGACCCAGAGCATTGTCCCTTCAATTGTGAGTGACAGGGATGGCTGACACGTTTTCACACAGAATGAGGGTTAGGTCTTGAAGGGACCTGTTGGGACAAACACATTTGAGATAATAGCATGGGGAAAAGACGAAAGCAGAGTCACTGAGAAAATGCCTTCAACCTGAAACATCCAGACGGAATTGTGTGTGAACGTGAACAATGGACACAAACTGCCTAATGTGCTACATGCACACAGCAATAACACTTAATGGTGACTGTAAAATGAAGCATTATGTTAGCCAGCAGAAAGGAAAATGCAAATTGATTTTCCTTTTGTTTAGATGGAAGTGCTTATCAAGGTTAGAAGGTATTCAAGGTCTGTGACACCAGAATAATTTGTTTTATTATAATACTCGAACAAGGAGACTGTGTGGGGTTGTCTGAGGGACTCAGATGGCCAGATGAAATTCTACAGTTCTGGCTTTAGCCATCTCCTTTCAACATGTCACATGCTTAGCTTGATTGGGGAAGTGGCTGCAGAACCAAAACCCTTTCAAGGATGAGATGATAAGATTTTTCTCTTAACACATGAATACTTCATCCCTTCACCAGAGCACAGAGTCAAAACTTACATTTTAACTTGCAAGGCTTTACATCTGTCTATGAGGGGAAAAAGGTTTCCAGAGTTTATTTCTCAGGCGCCTGGACACCAACAAGGTATTCACAGGGTAGTACTCTACTGTCAGGCCAGGGTCTTTTTGGACAACAAAGGTTAAGGCATAGGTCTGTGTGTTTGGCTGGAACATAAGCATTCCTAGCTCCAGCACTACCTCTCCATCTCTGCCGGATGAACTGTTTATGGGTACCTGGGTTTGGGGTTGGCATCGCCATGGAAGAACAGCTTACCATATGGATGCTGTCACTTAGTGACACCTATTGTTTGGTAGAGCAATTTTATGTAAGGCCTGACTGTGTGTACTCACATGGTGGCTCAGAAAGAGGGAAGGCTGGAGGGCTTCTAGAAGCATGCTTACAGGCCAACCCTTTCATTTGAAACTCTTAGAGCTATAGTACTGTGCTATTCTCAATAAACTGTTTGACTTTAATAGTAAAAACTGATTTGTAGAGACATTGGTAATGGTTGGAATAGCCGCTCGGAATTTTCCATTCCCCCCTTCATCTCTGTTTTCCTTTCATTCTTCTCTTCTTCTTTTCCCCTCCCCACCTCTTTTTGTCTTTTCCTTCCTCCGTTCTTCTTGTCCTTCCTTCCTTCCTTCCTTTGAACCACTACCTTCCTTGATTTCAGCCCACCACCTCTAATTATAAAAGATGTTCTTATTAGGATTTTTCTTTTTCTTTTTTTTTTTTT
>NW_022196904.1:61014729-61086798 GCF_008632895.1 Mastomys coucha
AACTCACCCAAGAGAGAATGGTGGATCCTGCCCGGGTCTCTGGCTTAATGTGCTCTCTGGAGGTAGGCTCTCCACTTGCAGGGAAGGAGCAGAGGAGGACGCTGAATCCCCTCTGTCACTCGGAAGCTGAGAGGATCGTGTCCCTGCTGCCCTGCGGCTCCCCTGGGAGTCATGGGGCCTGTGGCCAGGATTTTTCTTATGATAGGTTAATAAGTGATAGAGTCTTAAGCAAGCAAACAAACAAAAAGAACCCAACTTAATGTGGTCTTTTTGACTATATGGACCAGACCCAGCAAGCATTGAAAAACTTAGCTGAGCAAATCCTGAGGAAGGGCCAGGCCACTGTGAGGACACAGGTGTGACAGTGGAGCCCACATTCACATATGGACATCACCCAGAACACTGAATGTCATCTCATGCTGTGTGACTGGCATTTGGGTTCCTGAATAGCAGTGCCTGTACAGCAATGTACAGGTTCAACAGTTGTGATGAGTACCCAATGTGAAAGATGACAACCTCAGTGAGAAATTTTTGGTGTCTATGTGTGAACAATTTGATGGTCACCAATACAGTCAGAGGGCTCAACCCAAAGTGTTAGATTGGATATAATGTACTGATCCCTGATCACCCCAAGGTACTTGGTGTCTATCATTAAAACTCTGGTTGAGACCCCAGTGATGAAATGTTTGGAGTTTGTTTCCAACCACATCTGATATTTATGGTCAGAGTATGACACAAGTGACTTTTCAGTTCCCGAAAAGAAATCAATGACTGATATAGGAAGTATTCCATGGCTGGTACAGGAAGATACCTATGAGATGTTGTCAGGCCTCCACTCTAGAATGGTGGCAGAGGGTCTTTTTCTGTAAAAGCTGTGGGTGTCTTCTGTTTACCAACAGTACATAGTTCAAGAAGTTGATGACACTGAGGACTTCCTCTTTTTTTTTTTTTGAATCCCACCATTCCACTATTGCTAACAAGGCTGTCCTGGATTATAGAAATTGAACAAAAGACAATCACAAGGAAGTCCTAGAAGCTGAGAAGCAAATTGTCCTGAAACTGGGACACAAGTTAGTGCCATAGGTAGAACAAGAAAAGAAAGAAGAAGATCCATTCCTTTCATGTTCCTGTATGCTCAGGCTGGTTCACCTAAAGCAATAGAGATCAAAGACCAACATAGTAAAGAAAGAAGAAACACACACATGCATACATACACACACCCATGCTCACACAAAGACACACACACACACACACACACACACACACACACACACTCACATACATGGGCCTTTGAAGGATGGAACTAGCTCTTTAAGTTAGTTGCTTTTCTGAGGACTATACAAGGGCAGTACTCCCAAGCCATACAAGATGTGATTCCTTCTTGGGGAATTTAAGACCAAACTTTTGAATCGACGGCTGCTAGTCTCTTGTACTATTACTCTGTAAATAAATAGAACACTTCCCTTGGGAAACTGTCATTATCTATCAAGGAAAAAAAACACCAAGAAGATTTATAGTAATTCAGAATAATAAAATATAAAAATAAAATGAACTATATTGGTGGGTTCTTTGATTTGTAGGCAGTAGAAAATAACTTGAGCTAGCTTAGCCAAAAAAGAAAAGAAAAGAAAAGAAAAAAAGAAAAAAAGCGATTCATTGGACAGATTCTGACATTGAGCTGGAAGAATTGAGTCCTATGGCTTTAGACAGGGTGGAAATGTGAATCCTAGGATCTCAAAGGACATTTGGTTCTGTGTCTTTACTCTTGAGATACACCAGAGCTTTCTTCTAAAATGAAGAAGTCCATGTAAAAAAGAATGTTGAGGTTTGTTTCTTGATATAAGGGTTGCTCACATTTGTGTTATTTTAAGTAACACAAGACTTCAAAATAAAATAAAGTAAAATAAATTAAAATCCCCACCCTCTAAAGAGAGAAAGGAATGTGACTGCTCTGCAAGTCATGGCTAAGGGAATGAATCATACATGGCCACTGAATGGCCCTCTTCATGTTCCTGTTGATGAAAAATAAATACATTTTTGTTACTTGATAAGCTTCCTGGTTCTAGTCAGCAGTAACCTAACAGAATCAAACTGAAGTGATAGACAGCTGTACATCCTTGTGGACAGGATGTAGCTAAGAAGAATGGATAACAAGTTGATCCAGCTTGAAATAGTTCATAATCTTTCAGAAGGTATAGATTTATCACTTTCTTAAAACCTCAGAGTCTCTGGTATAACTGCCCAAAGTTCCTACATAGCAGAGTTTGGACTGAATCCTCTTAAACTCAGGACTCACTATCTAACTCCCTGGAGACATTTCCAGTGAGACAATCCATACAAATGCCTGCCCACATCTTCCCTGAGCCTCCTTGTCAGCCTTAATACTTGGTTGACCTCTGGGCCATAGACTTAGTCAGCAAAGTTCCTGAGTGCAGTACTGGGCTTACATTTCTTTGTATCCTGTACTGGTGAGGATTCTCTAGAGGAAGAGAATCACTGACCAGAGAGGGAAACACACACACACACACACACACACACACACACACACACACGAATACATGTGTGTGAAATTTATCAAGTCAGCTTTAAATTAGAAGAGCAGAATCATACAAAAAACTTGAGAACTTGATAGTTGTTCAGTCTCAAGGGTAGGTGCTGTAACAGTTCCAATTTGGTTCTGAAAGCCAAGACATTTCCTGGAGAGTGATCAGACACTAGTATACAATGAAATCTTGAAAAGGATGGGTATGCTATCAGTCAAGGAATCATCATCATCATCATCATCATCATCATCATCATCATCATCATCATCAACATCATCAACAACAACAAAAACAACAAAAACAATGAGAACAACAGCAGCAGCAGCAGCAATAAAACAACAGAACAAATTAACTCAGCAGCAAGAAGGAAGGCCAAGTAAGTAAAAGGGAAGAGGACCTTCCTCGTGACACATCCATTTTATCTGGACTACTACCACAATGTTCCACCCACAATTGCCATATGTCTTCTCAACATCAAACATCGCTATCAAGATCATTCTTCAGGTGAGGCTACATATTTTGGTGATTCAAATTTGTGTCAGGTGGACATTAGCTATAATACATCCTCAGCTCTTAACAATGCTTGGAGGATAGTATGTTCTTAGCACACATTGGCAAATTTGTAACTTCAAATGAACTAGAAATTTCCACAGAAAATATTTCCAATGAAGAAAAAATTGTGAGCTAGACAGACATGCAGACATCTCAACATATCACAACTACAACAGAGGCTAATATGCTTTCTCAATGTCCTCTCCCATTTAAAAGAACCAAACACTGGCTCAATGGGAGTTTCAGGATTTCACTGAGTTTACATTAACAGAAATTAACGATTGACAGCTAAGGGCTGGAGCTTGGACCATGATCACATAGGTTCACTTATTACCTTTGTCTTTTTCAACCTGCTTTTTTTTTTTTTTGTTTGTTTTTGTTTTGTTTTGTTTTGTTTTTTTCTTACTTGCTGCTCAACTTTCTGATTAACCCATGCAGGGCCTCAGTGGGCAAGCACTAGCTTCTTGATTAACTTTTGCCATGAGTTCAGAAGAGAAGCAGTCATGGTCACAGTACCAGCTCAGATGCCAGAGCATGGCTAGGTGTGTGTGCCAGATAATGACAAACACAGTGGTTCTCTGCCCATGCACTTCTACCTGGAGAAGTAATGGAGATAAACTTCTAGGTACACAGGTAACTTGTAGTTTCTTTAATACCTGGCATGTTCTCTGCTGCTGGCATTTGCTGACCTCCCCCTTTTCTTAACTCCCAATGTCATCTCTTCTTCTTGGAAAACTCCTCCCGACCATTTAGAACGTGTAAGGGGGTCAAATATCACTTCTAGATCTCTCCTCCCTCATCTGTCATGTGCTTGTTTCCCAGCATTTGTGTATCCTGTCCTTAGTTTCTCATCAACCAAGTTCCTCATATCCCAGTTAGTAGAATATGAGCACATAAACCTGAGTTCCATTTGAAAAAATTCATGAGAGAGAAAGGTAAGTGTGGTATTTGCTTGTAATCTCAGCACGACAGAGGATCCCTGGGACTTGTGGGACACAGCCTACTCAGGAAGCTCTAGGTTCAATAAGAGGCCCTGTTTAAAGCAAAGGAGGTAGATGACACCTCAATGACAATTGAGCTTGAGCTTGTCTCTGGCCCCCCATAAGCACAAGAACACATGCCACCCACCATGTGTAATTGTGACTTAAAACTTGAGACCTCCACAACACCACTTCTTGTTGATACTCAGTCTTGTTGCTATCACTTGGCCCTTCCTCCAACAGCCTATAGGTATCAGTGAGAGGAACCTCTCTCTAATGCTTCACTTTTCTTTAGATCTCAAAGTAATGACAGATCATGCATCTCACTTGCTGGTAAAGAAGTTAGTGCTTGCCCACTGGGGCCCTGAATGGGTTAATCAGAAACTTGACCAGCAACTGAGATGGGTCAAGCTTGATGGTCAAGCTAGATCATGTTGTGCTTGGAACAAAACCAACACAGTAACAATATTATATATACTCCAATCTCTGTCAGTCATGACAGGATTTCAAGATGAGGATCTCATGACTAAAGGTTAAACATCCCTCACACATTCTCTGAGTATCACAAACAAAAACAAAAACAAACACAAAAATACCGAGCAACAACCAAAGTCCAAGGAAACCTGAAGCATACATATTATATTGTTCCTAGTGTAGGATATATCTCCACTGTTCTCATTAATATTTACCAAGAGCCACATGCTATTGGTATCTGTGTAAATTGTATGATTCATATAAATGTACACATTCCATACACTTACATAATTCATTACATAGACTATACAACGTATATGCATGTGTACAACAACCTTTCCTGGGGCTGGAGGGATCAATCACATACACACAGAAAGTAAAAGAATAAGAAAAAGTTAGTATTTTACTGCTTTGTAAGCCCATTTGATGTTGCAAAAGGCACAGAATTTTAAACAATCCTTTTTAAATATTTTTATTTTTGCACAGGCTAGCTTAACTAACTGGTCTGGCTTATCAACAACTAAGGCCACCATGGCCATTTGCCTAATTTAGAATTGTAAGGAATATGAATTGATTTTAAACTCCTCTGAGGATACAGGGAAAGAAGGGACATCTGGTGGAATGAACTAGGTGTGTAAATCCCTTTTGACTCATCTTTTATGACAACGGGGTGGAAGAGTAACTGGTTGACCACAGAGTTCTCTCTGTTCACAGTAAGAAACATGCTTTGCCTCGGAGGGAGTCCATCAGCTATTATTAACATGGAGAGGGAGAAAGAGCAGGTTGACAGGAAACCCTGGCTCTCCCCTGACTCAATTCAAGAGATCATTAAGGACGAAGACTTGCTGTAAAGTACACCTCTCTTCCTCCGATGACAGTGACAACCAGGTCGATGAATCAGGGGCAGCCTGCTCTCCTTTGACAAACAAACACCCACTCTGGTAAGTGCCCTTTAATGTGCATGAAGTCTTTGTCTAGGAAAGGGATGCACAGTTGGCCAGTACAGAGCTGTAAGGGGATAGCTTTGACATACTGATAAAGCTTCTCGGTTTACATTGGACTTGACTTTATCATTTACTGAAGGATATTATTAGTGTAGACATGATAGGCACTCTCCGCTTCTCCAGCAAGAGCCAGGGAAATGTATATGAACAAAAGGTCTGCTGTGGAGAATCAGACCCTGTTTGTTCAGTGACTTCGGGATCCTAATCCTACAACTCAGCAGAGATAAGGCCTGAAGCAGAGGAAAGGAGCCCACCCAGCTCGGGGGGCCCCAGGAAGAAGAGTGAAAGTCAATCGTGTGAAAAATGGAAGTTCATCCAACACTGAGCATGTGTGTGGCTTTCTCTTGTTGCAGATTTGATATTATAAAAATAGATTTGCTCTTTGGGGCCAGATGGCATGCAATACTTCTGAAATAAAATTCAGTCTTATGACAAAGGTCATCGCCAGAAAGAACCACTTGGACTGAGCTTGTTCAGCGCTTGTTGAAACCTTTGCATCAGCAATTACCTCTGCTTCCTTGCATGCAAACACACATACAAACACACACACACACACACACACACACACACACACACACACCATGACTACAAGCAACATAGACCTAGCTAGTCACTGTTCCTGATGATTATTTCTGGAGGTAGGGCATCTTCTTTTTAATTTTATTTTACATTTAGTTTTATTTTATGTGAATGAGTGCTCTGCCTGTATGGATGTCTCTGCACCGAATGTATGTTCTGTGTCCAAGGAGGCCAGAAGAGAGTATCAGATCCCTTGGAATGGTTAGTTACAGAGACGTATAAGCTGTAGTGTGGGTGCTGGGCATTGAACTCCAGTTCTCTAGAAGAACAGCCAGGACTCTTAACCATTGAACCATCTTTCTAGCCCCAAATGGTTTCTTTATTATTGTAGTTTTGTGATGGGTTTTTCATATCTCACTCTTATCTGAAAATAACTATTATTAATAACAGGTAAGTAGGAACCCTGGCTCTAACCATCTGCTAGCTGTCTGCTTTATATGTGATTTCTCCCCTTGTTTTATGATGATTTCACTGAATAGCTAGCTGTTCGATTGATGGATGTCCCACTAATTCATCAAAATCTGTAACAGTCTTACTATTCACACACACACACACACACACACACAAATCTGGAATCTGGAGTGAAAGGGTTTTTTTAAAGGTTTATTTTTATTTATTTTATGTGTATGAGTATACTGTAGCTGTACAGATGGCTGTGAGCTATAATGTGTGTGGCTGCTGGAAATTGAACTCAGGACCTCTGCCGCCCCGCCCCGCTTGCTCCAGTCCCCGCTTGCTCCGGCATAATTCACTGTAGCTGTCTTCAGACCCACCAGAAGAGGGCGTCCGATCTCCTCACGGGTGGTTGTGAGCCACTATGTGGTTTCTGGGATCTGAACTCAGGACCTTTGGGAGAACAGTCAGTGGTCTTATCCACTGAGCCATCTCGCCAGCCCTGGAGAGAAAGTTTTTATGTTAAGCATCTTCCTTAGAAGGTCTTGACATACATGCTACATTTTTCTTAACTCTTACTTCTATAACTTGTATTGAAGATGATAGTAATTGTAATTAGATGTCACTTGTAAAAAGTGACTTGTAAGTCTAAAGACCATGGAAATGTACTTGATTTTCAAGAAGTAGAATGACAGCTGGAATATTGTATAACTTAAGTGACTAGTCATATTCTAAAACTCATGCTGTGCACAGAACTGTGTGGCTTCATAGATAAAGTGACTAATCTCACAAAGATTCTGTACCGAAGAAGGTTAAAGTCTAGGAAGAAAAAATAATTCAGTCTTAGAGAAGATAAAAATTTTATCATAGAATTCTGCTAAAATTTTCAGTTAGTAATTTATTTACAGACAAGAGCATATTGGGATTCTCTGGGACCTTCGGCCCTCATGTCCAAGTCACCTGCTGCTGCTCCAGTTAACTTAAGATATGCCACAAGCATTCCCAAATGTATTATCACTTTTATTTTATTTGACAATTTTCTGCTTGCTAAATACTATCCTCACTTTGACTAGCAAGACGCCACAGTGGGTGATGGTGTTGGCTGCCATGTTTGATGACATGACTTCAGTTCATGTGATGACCTGACTCCTGCAAGTTTTCTTCTGGTCTCCACATGCATGGGCAAGCACACACACACACACACACACACACACACACACACACACACACACACATCCTACAGAATAAAAACAGCAAAATTATTGATTAAAAAAATCAAGTATTCTAGCTTTATGAAGGTTAGGAAAGTTGCTAACTATTAAATCCAGGCCTGTTTTTTCCTGCATTTTGTAGAAAACAGGGTTGAATAATAATTGAATGATATTTAATTTTATTGTTAATAATAAATAACTTAAGCAAAACATAAAAATGTAGGTTTACCATAAGAAATATTTAAGTCTGGATTATTTTACTTAATATTAATGTGATTCAAAACTTCCACAACCTTTGCATTTTAGTTTCTGTCTACATAGGATGAAGCACAAATAGCCCATTTCAGTGATGAAACAGACATATGGGTTGAATGAATATACTGATGGGAAGAAGGCTCAACTTCTGTAACAAGGACCTTCAAACATAGTGGCTTAAACAAATGCAGGTTTCCTCTTCCTTCACACCACAGGCTGAGTTCACAGCCACTTTGTGGAAGTCTACACCAAGCACCTATGTTATAGACCATTCTAAGTACATCTACAGAGCCAACCAACATGCTGCGAGACAAGAGTTACGAATCATTATTATTGTAGCACCATGGCTACCTATGAACCGTTACTATACTATTGCCAAGGAATCCTTAGAGGAGTGGTTACCTACAACCTTGAGCAGCATCTCGTTTCCTCATAGGAGGAGGAGGACATTTCTTGGGATGTTTCACATCTTCCCCTTTGAAACCCTGATTGTATGTATCCAGAGGAAATGATGACAATTTTCATGATTTTTTTTTTGTTTGTGTTATTTTTCCCCTGAAGGTGTGGTCTATGAAGGAGGAAGGAATTACAGTAGTATGAGAAATCAGGTTTAAAGCTGTAGGAATATAACAGAGTGTGCATGCGTTTCTGCTTGCATGTGAGTTCATTCAATCAGGAAGCTTCAGCTTGAAAGCCAGTAAAATTGACATCAGAGACCAGAGCCTGTCAGAGGTGCTCAAAGGGTTTCAGTACCTAGGTGGATTTTCTGAACCAGTGTGAGCAGCCATCCATCAACTTGGGGTTTATGGGGCTTTTGAGATGGTTTCCACTTCCCCAGAGGCCATGGGACTTCTAAGCTCCGTGTAGTAGTTACAGATGGTGCTGTAGGTAAGTGTCAGATGGCAAACCAGCATGTGTCCTTGTCACCTCTCCTTTCCCAGAAGTCCCTTGCCCAAGTCTTTCCTTGCAGCCAGCAGAGGCTCAGGTGCCTGGCTGTCTGCCTTCTGTCTGGAGTTCTCTTTGACATTGCTGCTTATGTACTCTGCCCTGGGGATTATGAGAAATCGCAGGCAGCAGAGACTCTTGGAGGTGCACCACTCAGGGATTCTGGCTCTGAATCCTGTTTACATCTTCATTCAACTTCATGTGACACCTTAGACAATCCTAACACCCAGACAGTGTAACCAAAGGCAGTCAGTCGCCTAGTGCTCCCAGCACAGTGAGTGTTTGATGACTTGGAGGTGGCACTGAGAAAGGGTCCAGGTTTTGGAATTGTAAACAGAATGTGGGACATGATCAAGCCCAGAGACTTGAGACAATCTCAGGACCGTTTCCAATATTTGTATGTGGTTGCTGTATTAAGAATATGAAATTACGAAACAAGTTTATAAACCCCACGGAATAGTAAATTTATCCAGTTTTAGTAAAATAATAAAACCTGTGGCATATCTTATATTTATCAATATATCTTGTAGTATATGAAACAATTAGCTTAAATTTTATTGCAAATTATAACAGTTCTCTGAAGTGTATTTATACATCGAGGGTTAGGCTGTATGGTTCTGCACAAGGAATATGTACGTGATTACGGTCTCTATCTGGGGCAGCCCTGGATGACCCTTACAGTCTTATCGCAATTACGGCAGCTCTCAAAACGTGTCTCAGTTTTAGTGTTAAATTGTTTGTCTAAATTAGAACTCTCATCTGCTTGCTGCCTTCTCAACTGAGCAGTGGCCATCAGGTCAGAGAACAAACCAGAGTGCCTCTTCTCAGATATCTTTCACTTTTTTTTAAATGGGTCTCTCTCTGACCTGGAACTTCAGCACAGAGCCTAGACTAGGTTTCCCACCAGCTCTTTAACTTTGTAAACTCTATTTCAAAAAAAAAAAAAATCAACATCTCAGGCAGTTGGAGGAAATGAGTTTTGAGAATTGATGTGGGGACCATATTCAGCAGCACTGAAGTGGTGAGTGGATAAGGTGTCTTCCCCGATCCCTTAGAGATGGGATGGTCACTGTTCTTATGCGCCTTTGAGCCAGTCATTTATGAATCACAGCCCCATATAGAATCTTGGTCAGGGGTTCCACAAGGTGCATATGTACATGCAACCCTACAGTGTCAGTCATCAAGCACCTTTCCTTTTCTCTGAGAGACAGTTTCTCATACTGGTCTGCAACTTCACCAAGTAGTCTAGGTTGGTTGGCTGGTGGGCTTGCAGGAATCCTCCTGTCTCTGCCTCTCATCTCAACACTGCTGGATTTACAAGTGTCCTGATTTTTATGTGGGTTCTGGAGATGCCTTTGTTTTGTGTGTCTGATGGCAAGGGCTTTACTGACTAAGCCATGTTCTCAGCCTCACTTTCAAGAATCTTAACTGATGTTCTGATACAACTGGGAGATTTAGACATGGCAGTGAGGGAAGCAAACATTTATTATCCCAGACTTACCTTTGATGAAAATAGACCTAAGAAACACCAGATTCTCAAGCCAACCACAATGATAACAGGTGAAGCAGGATCCCAACCTAGACTTGAACCCACAGCAGCTTCCCACTGTCATGCACAAGGAAGTGTTGGGCAATGCCCCACCATCTGTTTGGTCAAGAGCTAGTCCCTGTGGCTCTGTATGCTAATTAACCTGACCAGTGATGGACCTGAGTTGTAGGGCCCTGTGAAACAGGTTTCCATCTAGCTTCTGAAGCTACCTGGGGGCAGGTGTATATGACCTTATGTGTTTTAGTTGCTCTCTGGACCTTTCTTTTATCCTTTGAGCTATGCACAATTGAGATCTGGGTCATGTGCCTCAGCATGCGATCCAGGAGGCTCACACCATTCATTTCTTCTTTGAAGCACATATGGATTGCTTATATCTTTAAGATCCAGTATGATCTGGAGGGCACCAGGAAGAAAAGTAGGGCTATATTACATTTCCACGAGTGATGTCCTCTCTAACCTCAGAAATGCATTAAACTAGAAGCCAAATCTTCCAGCAAATAACATAGAGATTTCCTCTCTGCTCTTCACAAACACTGAAAAATTTTTTTGAAATTTTTCATTATGAGAGGGAAATTTAATATTTAAAGGTAATTTGACCTGTACATGCATATACCATAAATATTTGATGAAACCTATAGCAAATGTATTTATAGAACATTAATCTGAGATTATTTATTTCTTATTCATTTTCTGGTATATTATTACTTCAGCATGTGTGAAGTTGCCCTCTACAAACGCCTGACTCTGAAGATGCCCGTAGAAATAAGAAGGGGGTGTTCCTTTTCTCATCATAGCAGGTAGAACTCCAGCCACTCATCTCTAAAAGAAGCTATTCTAAAAGAACTGGAGTACCCAATGTGGCTGTAGGGTCACATTCATGTAAATGTCCCCAACTGCCAACAACAGAGTATAACATTACCCTTGTCCTTCTGTAGCACCAATGTTACTCCTTTGTGAGATTTCAGTATAAAATTGATTAAAATGTGTGTGCTGTCCAGTTTTGTGAATTGTTCAATATAATATCCAATTCAAAGACGACTTTTTTTAGTTGCTTGGTGTACATACCTGGAGGATAAATATGTTTTCTTTGCAGTAACATCAATGTTGAGATAAAAATAAAAGCAGAAATGAATATCAACAAGACAAGCAACAAGAAAAGAGAAGACGGCATTTTTATACAAGTACAACTTAGAGTTAATTTGTTATGTGTATTTGAGGAGGAAAAAGTTGCCTCACCATTATTATAAAAAGAATGAATACATTCAAGAGACAAAAGTTTCTGACTTGTAAGTATGAACTATTTGAGGTCTTGGATGTTAACTAAATTAGGCAGAGATGCCTACTCCATGTGCCCAAGGTTTGGCAGAGTTGTGCTTAAAAGGGAGCTCACGCCGGGCGGTGGTGGCGCACGCCTTTAATCCCAGCACTTGGGAGGCAGAGGCAGGCGGATTTCTGAGTTCGAGGCCAGCCTGGTCTCCAGAATGAGTTCCAGGACAGCAAGGGCTATACAGAGAAACCCTGTCTCGAAAAAAACCAAAAAAAAAAAAAAAAAATGGCACCCCGGTCACACAGGCTGGTATAGAACCACCCAGCTTATATTTGTTGATATGCAACCACCTGGTCTTTTTCACATTGTATAAATAATACAGCTTTTTTACATGTTACTTAGTAAGAAAGAAGAAGTCTGTGTTTGCTGGTCAGTGAAAGAAAAATAAAACTTAAGGCATAAGTTTCAACTGCAAATCACCTTAAAACCCAGGAATCTGAATGGAGATATTTCAAAAAGTACAGGTCTAGATAGTTCAGAAGAACTGATATGTTTTCTCTAGAAGAAATGTTTGTTGGTTGGAGGTTGGGTCACATATGACTTAGTTACATAGTCACCAAGCTCCGTTCTGAGCTTGTCTTATCATTGTGGTACCAAGTTCTTACTTGATGATCCTGGAGGCATTTTCTGCTGTGTAAGAATTAGACACCTGTGCTTACAGACTTTTAAATCTTTAAGCTTTTGATAAAGCACTGTTCTTTTCCAGTGTAGATACACAGAATACTATATGTGAAGACAGTTGCCTGCTGGTTCCTGAAGAGCTTTCCTTTGCCAACATTTTTTCCAGTGAAAGGTTGACCAGCACTTCTGTGACTGATTTCAGAATATTATTTTGCCATAAATAAGCTTAGCTTCACACTATACAACACACACATGATCGTGTGTGCATGTTTGTGCCTGTATACACACACACACTCACACACATACACACACACACACACACACACACACACACACACACACACATTTACAAGCACGATAACAGGAACGAGTTTTTCTCAAAACATTTCTCCATACTAGATTTAGATGTTTTCTGTTCTAGACTATTCTATTTCAGTAATAAAAACATGCCAGCCTTATGACTCAAAACTCTGAGTCTGCACTTGGGTCACTACACACAGCATAAGAATTGCTGACTGGATACTAACAAGGCAAAGGGCAGAGAAGAGACTTTAGTCAGGGCTTTTAGTTTTGCACTTGATTTAAGCTGGCAAACAATGTAGAAAGAAGGATATGGCATTTCCATACAGATTGAGCTCTGGGTGCTCATCCTCCCCCAACTCTTTTGCCACTTGCACCTGTATTCCTCCTTCCACTTTACTGCCATGAATGTTCTATTGCCACTTGACTCTTTCCTTAATACCCATCACCCTCCTCATGGTCTCCTCTCCAGTCTAATAACCGAAACCCATTCATATACACATACACTTATGCATATGCAGACATGTGTATATATTATACATATATCATATAATTATATATTTTTATGTAATTATATACAATCAAAATTAAAATAAATAAAAATTAAAAATACATAATATATAATTGTATATATTATATATAATATATTATATTACTTATTTTATAATTATGTTATAATAAAGTATACAATATATTATAATTGTATAGAATTATACTGATATATATATATAATATATAGTGTAATATACTATATATGTTATAGTATATATGTTGTATAAGATGTGTTTGATATGTGATTGATATGATTGCTATGTAATATGTGATATACATGAATAATTGATATAAGATATATTATTGATATACATGGCATATGATATATGATGATATGATATAGGATGATATATAATATATGATATATGATATATGTGTGTATGTAAAAAGTCAGGGTCCTCATATGAGAGAGGATGTATGATATCCATCTTTCACATTCTGACTCACCTCATTTAGTATATGATTTCTAGATCAATCCATTTTTCTACAGATTTTATTTTCCTTTCCTTCCCAATTAAATTCCATTGAACATATATACTAAAAATTTCATAAACTATTCATTTGAAGGACATCTAAGCTGGTTCCCTTTCCTTACTGTTATGAACAGAGGAGCACTACATCTGGATGAATAATTGTCTCTTGTGGGATCTAGAGTCCTTTGGGTATATGCCCAGGAGTGGTTAGCTGGGTCACATGGTTGTTCTACATTCTGTCTCTTTGAGAAACCTCTACTCCAGTGGTTGTCAACTTTCCAAATGCTGTGATCCTTTAATATATTTCCTCATATTATGGTACATCCAACCATAAAATTATTTTCATTGCTGTTCTGTAACTGTAATCCTGCCACTGTTATGAATTTTAAGGTAAATATCAGATATGCAGGATATCTGATATGTGACACCTGTGAAAAGGTCAATCTAACCCTAAAGGGGCCGTGACCCACAGGTTGTGAACTATACTGATCTAGACTGATTTCCATACCACCAGCTTACCTTCATACTCACACATGGTTTGTAATCTTTTTTTTTTAAACCAATAGTCACACATAATCTATCTTTTTAATGTTTTCATCTTTCTGCTCAAGCATATAAAAGTCTCTTAGTTTTAGCCTCGAACAGAACTTTATAATACATTGAAAGAGTTTTGGGATGGGAACCGATAGTAGTAGTTAGGGGGTGTAGGGATTTGTTTTTCTTGAAGCATTGTGGATTGAACCAAGGATGTGTGCATGCTAGCCAAGCAATCTCTCACTGAGTGCACTTCCAGCCCAGGATCTAACAATTTTAAAGCATAGGTAAGACACATATAGGGAATCCAGTTAGATTTAAATTCTAGATAAAAAATGAATAGTAGTTTATTATGCATTTGCCTTAAGTGTTATAAGGATATAATTATTAAAAATAACTTCTTGCGAACCTGGAATTGAATTTTTGCTGGACATCCTGTATTGGTTAAGTATGGCAACAATGAATCACTCAAAAATCACTTTCCACTCCTGAGATCTGGGGCTGAAAGGAGGTCATCAGGTTTAGGTGTTAAAGTTCTTTACCGACTGAGACATTCCGGTCCTCCCTAGTATAGTTTTTAAGCTAGCCTTATATTCCTTGAGATGGTTCTAGTCAGTGCCTGGTCAAGGTACAGGTCCTGGGTCTGGCACCCTCTAATGAGCAGTCTTCACGTTGCACTTCCTTGTTGGCTCAGCTGCATTTGCTGAGAACTTTTCTTCAATGGAGGGTTCTCCCTGGAAGATTCCACCATTTCCCACTTTATCTGTCTGAGGACTCTAGGACATCTCATGCTCAGGGCAAGTGTGGATGCCTGCCAAGTACTCAGAAGCTGAAGGGGGTTACTTTTCTCTGGTAGACTCCCTCTTATTCCCACTGTGCAGGGCGATACTGAAGCCATCCCACTTCTGCAGTATCACAGAGTCCTCCACAGGAGGTGCCTGGAGAAATTTTCTTTTATTAAGGAAAATAAACCTCAACAAGTTGAGACTGGAGAGATACCTTAGCAGTTAATGTCACATATATACACAAATGTAGGAAATGAGGTGGATACACATAAGTGTAGGCCTCACATTCATACACAGAATATTTATAAAAAATAGATTTATATAATTTATGAAAGTAAATAAAACCATGAATTCCACAAGTACTTAGGAAAAACTACTGGAAGAAAATGTTGTAATGATGTATCTTTCATTGTGACCAAGTACCCGAGAAAGTCAACTTCAGAGGAAAAGATAACTGTCATTCATGGTTTCAGGTTTGTTTCATAGTTGTTGGCTTGAGTGTGGGACAGCAGAGTACATGGTATGTGCACAACAAGAAAAATTGTTGAAGTTGTGGTGGCTGATAAGAGAGAGAGAAAAAGATAGAGAGGGAGAGAGAGAGAGAGAGAGAGAGAGAGAGAGAGAGAGAGAGAGAGTTGAAGAGGTTAGTATCATGTCCTACTATTCCACATAACACAGGTTTTCAAAAGCCAAATAATATTCCCTAGGCCCTCTGTAGTAAAGTACTATTGATTCCCACTAGCACTAATGTCTGGGGACCAAGCCTCCAGTAGAGGATCCTATGAAGCATACGTGTAACAAAGTATAGGAGAAAAAGTATTATGCTTGATGCATTCTGAAAATAATTTTGGATGTGAAGAAAAACAAAATGTTGTTAACATCATCACTTATGGAATGAAGAATACAGAGAAAAGGAGATGTGAACTTGCCATAGGCTTTCCTTCTTCATAAATTCTTCTCACCAAGGGAACCACGTCTGCCTATACTCAGGATGAGAGCTGTAAGTCAAGCTTGTCCGAGGAAGAGAAGCCATGACTCACACAAATATGGATGGGGAGAACTGCCAGAGCTACTGGCTCTCAGGATATATATCATTATGAAAACTTTGTGAGAAAAGATTATTTCAAGATTTATTAAAAGTGAAATGAATTAAGATAATAGCATAGTAACTAAGATAGAATACTAGAAACATAAGGCACAAAGGGAAATGAAGAGAAAGATGAATCTCTCACCTATCCCAGATTTGGAGGATTTTTTTTTCTAAGAGTGCTTTGATAAATATAGTTAAAGAATATAGCTGGTAAGTCAAAAGTAATTTTAGAAAGGGTAGATTAATATACTAAAAACTCATGAACATAGATTTCAAATCTGACTTCATTGGAAAGTATAGAAGAGAGGAAAGAAAACCAAAGCCAGAGGGGTGTTTCATCAACTTGGAGAGTTAATGAGTCTGACTGATGATGAAAGGAAATACAGAGGATGCAATGCATCTAAGTGACCAGGGGCACAGGGGACCAAATGTCTAAAAATAAAAGTCTTTCCCTGTTAATCACTGCAATGATTTTTCTGCTTAAAAGATAGTCACGCCACTCATTTCTGCGCTGTCTATTGTCTACAGGTAAACACACGTCTCTGAGTTGTGGATTTGGAGACTTACAGGGCTATTTTATGGGTGCTGGGATCTGAACTCTCGTCTTCATGATTGTACAACTGCTCTTAGTTGCTGAGTCCTTTTTAGCACTGTAATGATCTTGTCTATATGTATAAATATTCTCTTCGGGAGCAATATACATTACCTTATTTACCTCTCAGCCATTTTCTATGCATGAGAAACAGGGTGCCTTTGTGAATTACTGCATATGTATATGTGTATGTGTGTTTGTGTATCTGTGTGCATATGTGGCTTTGGAGGCCAGAGATTATAATTGTGAGGGTTCTTATGCCTTGTCACTGATCTTATGTGTCTCTCATTGAACCCAGAACTCACTGATTGGCTAGACTGACTGGTCAATAAGCTCAGGAGTTCCACTTGTTCCCACATCTCCAGCACTACAGTTACACACATAGACTACCACATCTACTGTTTCATGCAATGACAGGGATTTGAACTCACATCTTCCTGTCTGCGCAGAGGCACTTAATCCAGTGAACACTCTCCCCAGCCCTCTGGCTCCAGCCATTTGAATGCTTTATCAGTCCATGTTATCATACTTCAGGGGCCATGCTAATTTTGTTTGATCAGTTCAATTTTTAGTATATGTGCTCCTGAAGCTAGTACCCCTTAGACTTTCAGCCAACACTCCACACTTAGTGTCCTGCACATGCTGACAAGTTATTTTCCACAGAATGGGCATGTTAGTTTACAGACTGAACAGCATTAAATGACAGGGGCTATCTTATCTTTCTAGACAACATGCTGTTTCGATAGAATCCTGTTACTTCAGCCACTAAATAAATACTTCATGTATGCTGGAGGTATTTTCCTTTCCTGAACTAAATGTTTAATTTTGTTTAAAAATGAGTTAGTGGTATATTTATATGCCAAATATATTCTTCCCCACAAAATAAGTTAAAATATGTCTTTTAGAATAAAATCAATAGCTAAATATTTCTGGATTGAGGAAATAATTTGTTTTGGCCAAAAAAAATGGTGTCAAGTGATTTAAAAATATTTGGTAAAAATTAACTTTCTCCTTGATAAGGTAATAGTGGGGTTGAATGTGAGCAAGGTAAAACTACACACACATAAATGTCATAGTGATACTATTTTGCATGCTAAACAAAAATGCATTAAATTTTAAAAAGCTAAAGATACTTAAAAAATTAATTGTGATACTATGATGAGGTTTAGGATTATCGTTTTGTGAAAAGTAGTATAAAATATCATAAAATGAGTTTCAAGAAATATTAAGACAATATACAGACAGTAAGTTAAAGCATCCAATCAGCATGGGTTGTAGGATTTGTAATTGAAAACTCATTTGTCAAAATTATCACATTAGTTACCAAAAACAGATTTCCCTGACAGGACACCATGGTTACATGTGAACTCAAAGCAGCTATGGCTACATTCACAAGACACACACAAGATCAAGCCAGAAAAATTCCAAGCATGGATAAAAGAAGGGTGCTTGAAGTCCTACTTTTCGCTAATGAGCCATGGAGTGTTGATGGCTTTTAGTGCAGAAAAAGGTCACATCTTTTTGATTTTTCAGGAATGCAGATGCTGAGATGATAGCCATGCTTCAGCAGGTGGTCCCACACACGTATTCAAACAGGTAACGCTAAGTGGAATCATTGGATATTTAAAAAATGACTACAATAAATAACATTTGAAAGTAAGAGAGGAACATGATGAAATACATAGCAAAGATGTAGGCTCGGTCCAAACACTTATGGATAAATGTTTCCATGTATAGATATTAAATAAAATATTGAAAAACAACATGTCTGTTGTGGTTTTAGTGAAAATTACTACCATAGGCTAATACATCTGCATGTTTGGTTGTACTATTGGGAAGGACAAGGAGGTGTGGCCTTGTTGGAGAAAATGTGTTCCTGGGTGTGGGGGCTTTGAAGTTTCAAAAGCACCAGCTAGTTTTTATCTGGGTCCCTCTCTGACTGATGCCTGTAGATATGATGTAAGCTTTCAGCTGCTTCAGGGACATGCCTGCCTGTCTGATGGTAATGGGCTCACCTTCTGAAACTGTAAGCAAGTCCTCAATTAAATGCTTTCTTTCATAAGTTGACTTGGTCATGGTGTCTCTTCATAGTAGCAGAAAAGTAACTAAGACTATGTCAAATCATGACTAACATTTTATTGAACATAAATTTGATGTATGACATATAAGATATATTTTATGCATTAAAACTTATTGATGGACATAGACTTTGATGAGGAGTTCAAAAATACTGAGTTGAACAAATAAGTAAGACATATACTACATATTATAATTTTAATATATATATCACAGAGTGATCCCATCACTCCTAGCTATTCCTTAAGTTGTTATGCATAGTAAACTATAAAGTATATGAGAGCTGTTATTAGTTAAATAGTAATTCAAAATTGTGAAGTGTAATTTCCTTAGATCACATTAAGTAGCCATTGAGAAGACTGAAATATAGCCAGTTGTATTATAGTTTTACATCAGTCCTTATATGTCAAAGATATACATATAAAATGTAAAACAAAAATTATGAAAAACTAAGCCACAGTATTTGTGACAGGAGCATGTGGAAGCTTTAATAAACATTTAAAGCACAAACTGAAGAAACAAAGGACTTTACTGAAGTGAAGGCAAAGGCATTAACAAATAACAACATGGATAAAGTCTAGGAATGGTTAACAGAATAAGAGAAGGTATCTACAATATCAGAATCATCAGGAAAAGAGTGCTTTGAATATACAAGTACTCTGCACAGTTCCAGGAACTGACCTAACTGGGCCAATGAGGGAATAATGAAAGGACTGATACATGGACACGTGGGTACATAGGCAGAGAAGCTGGGGTCTTGTGGACTAGGCTTTCTGATTAAACAAAACAAAACAAACAAAACAAAACAAAATGAAATATAGTTTCTTACAAGCTCAGTGTGTTTATTATATGCAATTCAGAAACTTGGTAAGTTTATTATATATAGTTGAACAAGGAGGCCAGGCTATATCACACAGCTGAATAAGGAGGAATTTTAGTTCATTTCAATAGGAGCAGCCTCTGCAAGTGAACAACCATCAGACAATAAGTACCCAGGAGGAGAGATCAGGAGAAATGCTTTGGTGGACAGAGATTTTCTGCACTTGGTGTCAACATCCATGCTTGGACCCAAAGAGGCCATTGCCATTCTCACAAGTCTTACCAGGGAAGGTTTTAACACTCCCATAGGATCGAGGCATTGGATCTACACGTGGTCATGCCTATGTCAATAGCATAAGTACTCTCAGCATTTCACCTTTTCCCTACACATAAGCTCCTGCAGGGTAACAGGAGGAGATAGATCGAGATGTTCATGGGCATTTTATCTAAGTGGAACTCTACAGCATTACAAGTCAAAGAGCATCAAAGGAGTAGGGACACCCTTATACAAAGTGGTTGGAAATATCGCCTATTGTGGGCATTCTGGAAAGCTGTCTGGGAGTATTTGGATAAATTGAATACATCTAAGCCAAGTAAACTGGTGATTCTTCCATTATATATGTCTATTAAAAAACATCATTCTGGTCTATCCAGAGGCATGCTTCAGTGTGTCTCATTCTCAGATACTTGTGCTGTGCAAAGGTGGAGGCAGTATCTGACTGGACCTCCAGTTCTATAGCGAGTGGGTAAAATGTGATCAGCATTCACCATGGGAGTGAATTAAGGTAATGAGGTAATCAGGAGAAATTATACACACACACACACACACACACACACACACACACACACACACATACACACACACACACACACAGAGTTATGAGACAGTGCTGGGATGGAGGTGGGGGTAAAGAAAGCTTGGATAGCTTGCACCACAAATACAAGTACACACATTAAATATTAAATACATGTTGACATACTAGTTTAAATTTTGTTCTAAACTTTTGAACTAATAGAATAGCATGTGACTTTTGGAGTAAGAACATTCTATCTATCTACCTGCTACCTATCTACCTATCATCTATATACTATCTATCTATCATCTATCTATCTATCTATCTATCTATCATCTATCTATCTATCTATCTATCTATCTATCTATCATCTATCTATCTATCTATCTATCATCTATCTATCTATCTATCATCTATCTATCTATCTATCATCTATCTATCTATCTTTTATATATTATTTATCTGTCTATAATCTATCTACCTATCATCTACACTATCTATCTAACAGCTATAAATCTATTTATCTATGTAAATATATGAATATTTGTCCATATTTTGAATATACCTAAATGCATATATATAGAAAAGTCATATATATAAACATATATATCTATAATTTTGAATTATTGCATCATTTGTTGTTATACATATATTTATTTTAAAACAATACACATAAATTAGTAAAGACTCCATGGACATCAATATGAGATACTCTCAACTAAAACAAGAACTGCCATATGATAAAGCTATACAATTCTTATGCAACCCATTTTCACTCCACTCTTCCTATTCTGAAATTCATCACCTCGTTTTTTTTGTTATTGTTACATATATGAAAAAAGGCATAAATATGTAAATACAACCTGCTAACTCTATCTTTACATAGATACATCTATATAAGCATTGCTTGCATGCATATGTTTTCCATGCTGACCACCTGGAACTAGATAACTAATTAAGAGCTTATGCCTGAGAATGACTAATGTTTCATTTTTCCAGAAGCCCTTAGTTGTCTGTAGTTCTTTTTTGAGGGGTGAGGTTCCATGAGAGTCCTCCTTTCCAGAAAGAGAGCCTATTTGTCTCTTGGACTAACCCCCCCCCCACTCTGATTCTAGGGCAAGTAGTCTGGCTTTAGCACACACACTCTTTACTTGAGAATACCTCATTTCTCTGATCACTGAATCTTTGCCTAAACAAAGAACGTCTTTTGGCATGTGTGATGCTTGTATATGCTTGGCCGAGAGAGTGGCACTATTAGGAGGTGTGGCCCTGTTGGAGTAGGTGTGTCATTGTGGGTGTGGGCTATAAAACCCTCACCCTAGCTTCCTGGAGGTCAGTCTTCCATTAGTAGCCTTCAGATGAACTCTCAGCTTCTCTTGTACCATGCCTGCCTGCCATGCTCCCTCCTTGATGATACTGGAGTGAACCTCTAAACCTGGAAACCAGCCCCAGTTAAATGTTGTCCTTATAAGACTTGCCTTGGTCATGGTGTCTGTTCACAGCAGTAAAACCCTAACTAAGATTGCATGTGTTCACTTCACCTCACTTAAAAATCTAAATTTAAATTTACTCTTGTAGCCAAACGTTAGAGTATCCTAATTCCAATTGTATAGTTACCTGCAGTTCTTCTGCCTCAGAAGTGCTCAGAAGCCAAACAATCGGCTTCAAACTTCAGTTCTTCAAATTCATGATACCAAGAACATAGTTTGGTTTGAAAAAAAAACCTGGACATTTAAAAATAATAGTCTAATTTAGATTGTATGTCATTGTTTATTTAATTACTTTTATCATTCTGAAAGTAAGTAGATATTACCTGTGAGATTTTGTTTGTGAACATCTGTGAAACAAACTAACACTTGCAGTTATGTTAAAGATGATTTTACACTTAAATATATACTTTTTTTTTTTTTACAGAATTCAAAGAAAAATTTTCCCAATTTAGAGACAATATTTGGCATAAGCTTACCTAAATAAAAATATTCTCAACCAAGCTGAGTTATTGAAATGTTTATGGAATTACACTAAATTATCCTAATTTATTATTGCTCTTTTGCTTATAAGGGTTTGATTCTTGAGGTACATTTCAGAAAAGAACAATAAATACAAACAGAATAAAATCAACCCAATCGGCATTTTTGTGAAGGGGATTTAAAAAATAAAATCGAATTTTAAATGTAAAACAAGAACAAAGCAGAAAGCCTCCTGGTTTTGTAGAGGAACATGTTTGCTGTTTCCCACAGTGCAGTGCTTGTGTGTGTAGGATGGGGAGACTGTGTCACTAAATCTGACTAGAAGGAAAAGTGAATCGCAGATAATTCAGACTTTGAAATTAAAGCATTTTAGCTATTGGCAGATGTCAAGGCAGGCAGACTTAATGAATACTAAGCTGCATACCTGCCATCCTTATCTGTCTCCTGCACAGTTGACAAAACAAGCCAGACTTGATGTCAAAACAGACGGGGAAGGAAGAGAGAAAGACAGAAGAAACTTGGGCAGAGTTAAGTCTTGCTTTTCCATTCCCCCCGCCCCCCGCCATCCATGGTTTTAAATCTCAGTGATCTGAGCACAATCTAGGCATGCTCAAAATGAACCATTTACTGATCCTCAGAAAATTACTCCTAAAACATCCTGGACCACTACCTCCAGCAATTTGATCGATAAAATCTTATTGATCAATTTCTTTTCTTCCGGTACAGACCCTGGATCTTCCTATTTTCAGGACGATCTCTGAGCTGGGGATTGATGACTGTCTGACTGAGTATCTCCTTGCTTTGACTCTAAGCATGGCTTGGTTATATTTTTCCTTCTTTCCTGCTTGAGATACATTGTACTATGGTTTCTTCTGTCACTGGCTTGTTGTCCAACACTTTCTCTAGGTGATTGTGAATTTCTGGACCATGTACTCAGACTCTTTGTACCCAGGCCAGAATCTTTATGAATGCTAAACCCACAAATTCAATTGTACAATAATTATTGTTTCAATGATCATTTTCTTCCCACTATATTGTAGTTTCCACACATTCACTCAGACTACGAACTTAGACTTCTGTCCATGCCTGCCTCCTAAGCAAACTTTCTGTTTCTAACTTTTACTTTTTAAAGTCTTTTCTTCATTAAAACATGAGAATTAAGAAATTGCTTTAAACAAGCCTCCATATTGCTACCTTTCCTACAGTACTCAGCACAGCAGAAGTGATGCTCCTTTGCCAGGTACCCAAAGCCCAGTCATGATCTACTTCATCGCTACCTCTCCAGCCATCTTTCCCAACACTGTTATTTTCCTTTCATTCAACATACATTTCCTGAATGCCTTAGTGTTTTATAGTGAATAAAATCTGGCATTGTTATTTCTATAACAAGACTAGATTCTGTTGGCGGAATGAGCTATTAAGTAAGAGAAGTTTTCAATCAAAATAAAAAATATAAAAAATATGAAAGACTTGGACAAGTTTGGGAGTTGAAAATGGTTGGCTGAGAATATGGTCACACCTGAAGGATGGATAGAGAAGTGATAATAGATGTATATATTAGTTAATTAGTTAGTTTGTTCTCTGTGATAGACTACCTGGTAAAAATTATTTAAATTTATTATTAAAATTATTATAAAATTTCTTCTAGCTCAAAGTTTAGGGAGTCCAGTCCATCATGCTGGGGAAGGAAGACATGATGGCAGAGACAGCCCCACCCATGCTGGTGGGGAGCTTGCTGGTGGGTCGCTCATATCTTGGTAGATGAAAGAGATGAGATTTCAGGCCAGAAATGGAGCCAGACTGTAGATCTCAAAGCTTTTTCTAGTGATATTCACAGGTAGGGCCTATGTCCCAAAGATTCCACGATCACATCAAACAGTATTACCATCAGAGGACGAAGTATTCATAATACACGAGTCTGTAAAAAAGTTCAAACAATCAGGGAAAGGAAATCTTGGCCACAGCATCTAAAAGTATTTAAAGGATGGAAAAGGAGCTGCTTGGTAGTAGTGCATGATTTTAATCCCAGCACTCCAAAGGCAGAAGCAGGCAGATTTCTTAGTTCAAGGCTAGCCTGATCTTTAGCTTGAGTTCCAGGGCAGCCAGGGATACACAGAGAAACCTTGTCTCAAAAACCAAAATAAGTAAATAAGTAAACAAACAAATAAAAAATAAAAACAATTGAAGGAGAGTCCTTCAGCTGCACTAGAGAGAGGGAGGAGCTATGGAGATGGCTAAGGGACATAGAGAGATAAGTAGGGACCAGGTCTCCTTTGACCTCATGGTCAGAGTTGAGAATCTGATGCTCTACTCCGAAGGCAACTCTGAGAATCTGGTGTTCTGCTGAGGGTGGCTGATTTGAAATTAGAAGAATCTAATAGTGTCATTGAGTACAAGCACAGAGCAGTGGTTTTGTTGCACTACTAAGTGAACTAAATATCTTGTACATCTATTCTTGAGGAGTTGGAAATAACTCAACTTGATCCTATGACTTAGAAACTGCCTTTTTCTATATACAAGCCAAAGAAATGAAGCCATACACTTGCACAAAAATTGTATTATCAGTATTCACAGTAGCACCATTCCTAATGAATATAGAAAACAACCCAAATGCCTACCAACGATGAATACATAAATAAAATATGATAAAGTCACATCCTCAGTTGAATGAAAATGATTGAGCATGCTCTGATATGAGCTTCAGAAACACAGTGGTGAGTCCAAGAAGCCAAACGCCAAGCACCATTCAAGATTGGAAACACAAGAACATTCTATGAGTTCATCTATGTGATGCACCAGCAACAGACTATGGAGATTGAGTCACTTAAGGTTTGTGAGGAGAATGAGGTACAGAAAGATGGAAAGTGATGGATGGCAGACACTATGGAGTATTTGGAACCAATGGACATGTTCTAAAATTAGATTATAATGATGCTAGCATCCAACTTTATGCTCAAAAATAATCACTGAATGACACATTCAATGATTTTAACAATATGTAACTTATTCCTTAACAAAGTGAATGAATGAATGAATGAATGAGTGAGTGAACAAGCATAGAAATGGATGTGGAAAAACTGGGTAGGAGGCAATTACCCTGCTAACCCAGGTGATATTCAATGTCTGGTACTAGGGACTAGGTTACAACAGGATGGGAGACCATTTGGGAGTTCGGACGGGCAAGTATTCGAAACACGAGCACATTTAGGTTTAGTCTTTCTCTTCTATAAATGTAGCACTATTTGAATACTTCAGCCAGCTTTATGCCCCCACCCTTCCTCCCTGCCATCCTCAGGATAAGCTCTTAAACCATTACATACCCGGTGTATACATGATCACTCTTTGACACACACACACACTCACCATCAAATGTCCTTTTCCCCTGAAAATCCTCCAGAGTCACCACTGATCACTCTTACACACACACACACACACACACACACACATACACACACACACACACATACACACACACACACTCACACATCAGGTGTCCTTTTCCTCTGAAATCCTCCTTACAACATTCCAGATACATTTCCCTGTTAGCTTTTTCTTGCATCCGAGTGTTTGCATATCTGTACCTGTTGCTGAACTCTTTATAATTAGGTCCTTCATTCCACCCGTCACATGATCCTTGCCAAGCAAGGCCAAACACTCTCTCCTACTGAGCCAGGATGCCTCTCAAACCAATGTCAATGGTAACCTCTGTCAATACACTGGCATTGTCACATATATGCAATCTGTTGCTGACTGAAGCATGTAGATATATCAGGTACACTAGATCGATACAATAAATAATTAAAAAATGTTTACAGAAAGATATGTTCATATTTATCTGTGGGTAATATGTGAAATAATTTATTCTTGTCTACTATTTCTCTATTCTTACAATGGTTGATGCTTTTAAATCTCCTTGGAACAAATTTGTGCTATTGCCATGATTTCTACCCAGAGCATCTTGGTTTTGTCTGCATCCTTGTTTTGCTAAATAGGGGGAAATAATCTTTTATTATGAGCCACCCAAGTATAGTCCATAATGGGGTTTGGCCTTTCCACAATAGCCTTTACATTTTAAGCATTATGCCTTTGAGAACTAAAGCTTTCTAAGTCTGGCATCAAGGTAATGATTTAGTTATTTATTCCTTTGAAGCAGCTCCTTTGGTGACTCACTTTCCTTCCTAACCCAGGCTATTATGCGTTAATCCAGACATTACATTTCTTTAGAACAGATGACACAGACTGTTGACTTAAGGTGATTTTGCAATATGAACATTAACAAAGACTTTGTGAGCAGGAAGAATACCAGTTATTCAACCAACTTTAAGAAAACAGCTGAGTGGGAGACCAGCTTAGCAGGGTGTTAAATATCCATTAATAATGGCAGGGAGTCAAACTTCAAGGTTTTAATTTTAGTTTGGAGAAGCACTTCAAATTCTGGGCCCAGCTAACTATATTTCAGAGTTTCTGTTTAAGAAAATCTGGCCTTAACTCACAGCAAGCTTGGTCTATATGAAGACAAGACAGACATTTTCCTAGTAGCCTATGAGGATGCATATCTTCTTAGGATGGTCATGTAATGCACATTAAAATTATTGTTGAAGTTTGTGGGGTAATAGAGATTCTGTATTCACACATGGCAGCATTTCTCAGACCATATGTATTGATTTCTAGCAGAGGAAATTCTGTCACTCTACTCTGTGGCTGAATGGGAAATGCACCAATAGGCTCACGTCTTATATGTCTTATGCATTTGCTTCCCAAGGGATAGGGCTGCTTTCTAGGGTTCAGGGAACTAGGAGGTGGAGCCTAACTGGAGGATTCAGTAAGTCACAGGTGGTATGCTTTGAAGGTGTCACTTGCTTCCACATCCCTCCTGGATACCCAGAAGTGAGCCATTCTGCCCTACGTTCCCCACCAACTATGACGGACAGAACCCTTTAAAGCCTGAATGTCTTTTCTCTGCTGAGTGGTTAATATGAGATATTTTGTCATGGACCAGAAAGCTTTGACTAACCTAGGAAATCAGTATTAAAAAAGGAAGTTTACTGCTGCATCTGAATCTGAACATGTTTTTAAGTCTTTAGGAATTAGTTAGCTTCCTGAAGAAATCCAGATAAACTGGAAGAAGCAGATTATTGAATCCTAGACAGCTGTAAGCACTGTGAGGTGGTGGGATCAGAGAAGATAATGCTGCTAAAAGGAATATGGACAGTGGAGACTTTGCTTGTGGAGTCATAGGTAGGACTCTGTACTGACTGGTTTTGTGTGTCAACTTGATACAAGCTGGAGTTATCACAGAGAAAGGAGCTTCGGGTGCTGTAATGCTTCCATGAGATCCAGCTGTAAGGCATTTTCTCAATTAGTGATCAAGGGCAGGAAGGCCCATTGTGGGTGGTACCATTCCTGGCATGATAGTCCTAGGTTCTATAAGAAAGTAAGCTAAGCAAACCAGAGGAAGCAATTCAGTAATCAGCACCCCTCCATGGCTTCAGCATCAGCTCCTGCCTCCAGGTTCCTACCCTGTGTGAGTTCCTGTCCTGACTTCCTTTGGTGATGAACAGCAATGTGGAAGGTGTAAGCGGAATAAACCCTTACTTCCCCAACTTGCTTCTTGATCATGATGTTTTGTGCAGGAACCCTGACTAATAAGACAGACTCTATTGGGAACCGGGTTAGGACCATGTGTGTTCTATCTCGGCAAAGAACTTGTTATATTGTGTCTGCCCTGAAAATTTTCATGAGAGTAAATTGAAAAGAAATGCACTAGTTCTTGTGATTGAGGAAATTTCAAGGCAACCTAAGATGTAGGTGATAACATGGTTATTGGTGGTGGATTGAGTAAGGTTTGTAGTAAATATCTAGAGCAGAATGCATAGAGGAAGGTTTGAAATATATGCAGAGTACAAAGGTTTTAGTTCATTGAGACTTGGTTTGGAGAAAAGTGCTTTAGGGAATCTTGTTTACCCAGGGCTGGGAATGGAAGTGCTTTACTGTGTTCACTCATTTATATACTTAAGATTCTACTGCAGTCATGGTATAAGAAGATCTGACTGAAGCTTGAGCTGGAGACAACCCTTGGCTTCATTTATACAGTGCTGATTTCGAATGCATAGATAGAGGAATTATCAGGTTGTGGAGACTTCCCTTCAGATTTCAAAGGAAAGCCCTGTATACTGGGTAGTGTTTGACCTGGTCAGGATCACTACAAGCAACTTCTGAATGTGTAATAAAGTCATGATGTGAAATGTCTATGCCTGGATGTTAGAAATGCTGGAAAGATGCCCAAACCCACTTGAACGCACGTCACAATAGCATATGCTGCAGATATTGAATGGCGACACATAGGATTTAATGTTTGCCCTATGGGTTTTGGTCTCCCTTTGGTCTAATATCTCTTTTCTGTGATATTATTCCCATCTTTTAGAATGTAATGGAATATGTTCTTTGTGTCATATCTTAGATGTACATAATTTTTTTAGATTTTTTTTTTGTTTACTTTCTGGGAATTCATAGCTAAGACATTTCCTTGATTCTCAGAACAGATGTGGGATTTGGACTTTTGAAAAATGTTGGCTCATTTTAGACTCTGGGGACTCTTTTGGATTGTCTAAATGTATTTTCTGTGGGCTAGCTAATCTTGGTTTTCAACTAGACATACTTGGGAAGAGGGAGCCTTTATTAAGGAACTATCTCAAATAGATTATTCAGTGAGATTGTCTGTGAGCCATAGTTATTTGACAGGGAGGGCCATGCCTACTGTGGGTGGTGCCATTCCTAGGCAGGTAAGCCTGAGCTGCAGAAGAAAGGTAGCTGAACTTGTGAACCTTGAGCTCCTACCATGGCTTCTCTCAATGATGGACTAAAAGCTATGACCTAAAATAAACCCCTTCCTCTTTCATTTGTTTGTGGTTAGTATTTTATCATACCACCAGAGAAGCAGACCAGGACATGGTGTTATGAGATGGCCCTAACTGTCTTCTGAGGGTTTTTATGAACAATATGTGGTCCTCAGTTGGTAGTGCCATTTTGGAAATCCTCTGGAAACTTTAGTATATAGGGTATAGCTGGAGGCAGGAGCTCCTTGGAGGCATACCTTTGAAGGTTATACATGCCTTTCCCTCAGGTTTCTTCTCACTCTGCTTTCTGGGCTGCCTGTCATGAACTGTTCTGGCCCCCTAACCCACTGTGATGGGCTGAAGCCTCTCGTATCATGAGCCAGAACACACCATTCCTCACACTATTCATGGAAACTGTTTTGTTGAATGATGAGAAAGTTGACCAGAGCACTGCAGCTTAAAGTTGGTATTCTACCTTCGATGAGAAATTTTCAGTGAAGTCGTTCTATTGTCAGTGACAGGAGTCACTATTTTCTTTCGCTTTTCCCAAAGTGGCTTGATGTGATGCATACAACTGTGTCCTGCACCAACCTAGATGGTTTTTAAAAACCAAGAAACATTTCTTGTTTTATGGTTTTTTTTTCAGTGCTTCTTCAATTTAGCTGTTTAGTTGTGGCAGCTAAAATCTGTCACGTGAACCAGAATTTACACACTGATCTTAGAACCTCTTTCTGATTGGTTGTCGATTTCACCACTGTTCAAATGCCTAGGTTTCTTCAGTTCCACCCTTAGTAACTTGGCTTTGTGTTACTTATATGTGTTGAGCGATTACTATGGGACTGACACAGTAATAGTTGTGTTACCTGGAATGACATTCATCTGGAAATAACTCTTCCCTGGACACACAGGTCACTTAGTTTAAAATTATAGATTTTAAACTGGGCTCTGTACTCTAAAACCTAAAAATTAATTTTTGAAACAAAATATGTATATGAGTATGGCAGCTTTAAAGGGTATGACCCCCATAGACTGGTGTGTTTGAATGCTTGGCCTATAGAGAGGGGCATCATTAGGAGGTGTGGCTTTGAAGGAGTAGGAGTGTCCTTGTTAGAGGAAGTTCATCACTATGAGGGCAGGATTGGAGCTCTTTATGCTCAAGCTATACCCAATGGGGCAAACAACTCTCTCTGCTGCCTGTCAATTAAGATGTAGAACTTTCAGCTGCTTCTCCAGGACCATGTCTGCCCGTGTGCCCCCACCATGCTTCCCACCATGATAATAATTGACTGAACCTCTGAAACTGTATGCCAGCCCCAATTAAATATTGTCGTTGTCATGGTCATGGTGTCTCTTGACAGCAACAAAACTCTAATTAAGACAGAAGTTAGTTCTGGGGACTGGCATATTGCTGTGATAGGCTTGATCATGCTTTTGTTTGAAGGAATGTGGATTTTGAGACTTGGAAAAACAGTGGAATGCTTTAAGCAGGGCTTAATGGGCCATACTAATAGGTACATGAAAGACAGTTGTGCTAAGTGAGATTTGAACTGTGGGGCTCTGGTTCAAGAAGTTTCAGAGGAGAAGAATTTTAGAATCTCAAAGCATAATAAATGATATTTTGAGATTCTATTGATCAATATGATAAAAATATCTAATATTTCAATTGGGTAAAATGCCAGAAGAAATATTAGTACGGATGTGTTTTGTGTACTACATTTACAACTGAAAGAAATGTAAATTTCAGCTCAAGGTTGCTGAAAATAAAAATGCAAATTAAAAAAATTTTTTTTTCTCTGTTGCTAAGAGATTGTGTGATATTTTGATGAAGAATGTGGCTGCTTTTGCCCTAGTCAGAAGAACAAACCTGAGGCTAAAGTGAAAAGATTAAGATTAATTGCATTGGCAAAGGAAATCTCAAAACAGTATAGACTCTGTTGTGTGGTTCACTCTTATGAAGAGCGTTTTGATGAAAAAAAAAGCAAGTTAAGCAAGGAAAAATAAGAAAATGTACAAATTGGGCAGAAAAGGGTCAACAGAAAGTGGAATGAAGCTAAGTCCTATGTTCAAGGAAATAAACAGATTAAGACATGGAATAGAGGGAGGGGTTACCTTCAGGGAAGACCCCCACCCAGATAAGCTTCCATTTTGTGAAAAGGAATTAAAGAAAAGCTTAGGTCTGGGCATGGCGGTACAAACTCTCAGTCCCAGTGTTCAGGAGACAGAGGCACACAGGTCAACCTGATATACAGACCAAGTTCCAGGACAGCCAAGCTGAGGTAGTGAAGGAAGCCATTGAAAACAGAAAGCTGGTGAAGATGTAATTGAAAGAGGGGCCAGGTCCCAGCCCAAGCAAGCAGCAGAACTTGGCAGCTTCAGCTATGTGGTTCTGACTGTAGAGTCAAAGATAGAAGAAGGGGTTATAGAATGTCATTCAGAAACTAAGGAAAGCTAATGAGGCCAGACATGTTGCAGGGGTGTCCCTGTATGGAGGCCCAGAAAGGCCATTGTATGAAAGGGGTTGTACAATCTCCCTCTGAGACTTAGGAAAGCCACTAAGGCCAAATGTGTGGTATGGGTATCCCTGCAGAGAGTCCCAGAAGGCAATCGTGTAAAGCTGTGAAGGGGAAGCCAGGACTGCTTTGGAGACCCTAAGAGGTTAGAAATGCTAGAGCCCATGGGATATTTGCTGAACAGAGCTATTAACAGGGAGTTGAACAAGCCCAAGAGAAAAACATATGTTGCAGTCATAAAGCTGAAAGGAGTTGGAAATATGAAGAGATTTTTGACATCACACATGGAGCTACAGAGTTTGAAGTTTGTCCATCTGCTTTTCGGTCTTGCTTTGGTCCAATATTTCCTTACTATGTTCCTTTCCCTACATTTTGGAACAGTAATGCTTATCCTGTGCCATGATGTGTTGCAAGTATGTGTTGGTTTGAATATGTTTGGGCCATAGAGTGGTACTGTTAGGTGATGTGGTCTTGTTGTAGGAAGTGTGTCATTGTGGGATTGGGTTGTGAAGCTCTGTCCAGTACAGAAGAGTCAGCTTTGGCCTGGCTGCAGTCAGATCAAGATGCAGAACTCTCAGCTCCTCCTATGTCACACCTGCCTGGAAGCTGCCATGTTCCTGCCTTGATAATAATTGACTGAACTTCTCAACCTGTAAGTCAGCCCCAATTAAATGTTGTCCTTAAAAAAGTTGCCTTGGTTATGGTGTTTCTTCATGTCAATGGAAACCTTAAATAAAACAAAGTATATGATTTGGTTTTTGATTTTGACTTTATAGGGGATTATAGTTAAGAGATTTCATGAATCTCAGAAGAGACTTTAAACTTTGGACTTTTAAATATTGTTGAGACTATGATAGTCTATGGGGACTTTTGAAGTTGGACTACATGCATTTTGCATTATGTTATAGCTACAAACTTATGAGAGCCAGGAAATGGTAGGTATGATCCCTATAGACTCATATGTTGGAATGTTTGGCCCATAGGGAGTGGCACTATTGGGAGATGGGACCTGTGGGAGAGATTGTGTCATTTGGAGGATGAGCATTGAGTCTCCTATGCTCAGGCTATGCCCAGTGTGACACAGTCTCTCCTTGCTGCCTGTGGATAAAGATGTAGAATTTTCAGCTCCTCTCTAGCACCATGTCAGCTGTTATGCTTCCATACTTCCTACCATGATAATAGTAGACTATCTCTGAAACTGTAAGCCAGCCCCATTTAAATGACCTCGATAAGAGATGTTGTGCTTATGGTGTCTCTTCACAGGAATAAAACCCGTACTAAGACAATGAATCTTTTTGGCTGCATATGTGTATGTGTACCATGTATGTGCCCAGTGCCCTCAAAGTCCAGAAAAGGTCATTTAATTTCCTGGAACTGCAGTTATAGTTAGTTGTGAGCTGCTATGTGAATTATTAATCATTGCCAGAGAACCAAACCCAGGTCCACTGAAAGAGCAGCAATGATTCTTAACCACTGAACCATCTGTTCATTATTGAGATCACTAATTTCTTGCTTTACAATTCAAAAAGGAAGATCAACAATTTTGACTCAGTTCAGTAGGAGATTTTTGTGCACCAAATTTTGTCAAGAAAATGGAACCCTTTGAGTTGGTACCCATCTCAAAAGTTGAGCATTTCTTTATGTCTTTCCTATTGTTCAATCTTAAATCTAAGAAATCGGAAAGGTCCATTGTCCCATCAAAATCTGTCCAGAGTTTCACCTGATTCTTTGTTTTCTTGACTGCAATCATCCTGATTCCATCTCTCATTTGAATTCTGCACTACCTGACCCCATGCATCCCAACACGACCTCCTTTATACATCCACAAACTTATCTCTAGTAGAAGTCAAGGCATTCTTTTTAGAAAGGGAATGAGATCATTGTGTATATGTTCCCAATCCCAGTGACTTTCCATCTTATACAGTAAAAGGCAAAGTCTTCCCAATGACTACACAATTGGTGACTCAGGGGTAGTCTCTAATTACTTTGCCTACTAAGCATGCCCTTCTCTACCCACCCCTTTCCTTTCTGGCTTAACTCTGATGATCTATGGTCCCAGTGCAAACTGAAAAGCTTCTTCCTTGATTCCTTCAGGGTTGTTTTTTTCTGTTCTTTTATTAAATCTCCCCCTTTTTAGTCAAACTTCTCTGACTGTGATATTTTAAATTATTATGCAGTTCTGCTTTTTCTCCAATCACTTTTGTATCACCACAGAAGATCATATCTAATGTACTGCAGAATTCAATTATTAGTTGAATGTCTGTTTTTACGCACTGGAATTTGAGCCCCCTGAGGGCAGGAATCCACATCCATTACATTCCCAGCAGCACTTCCAGCCCCTGTATAATTACTTTGCAAATAATTTGAGAAATAGTGTAGAATAAGAAACTCCTGTATACATCCACAGACAACAGTTTTTCACCTATGCTCTGAAAAATAGATGAAGAAATTTTGTAATTTGTAATCATTAATCACAGCTTTACAAAGGTAAACAGCTAGAATGACTTCCTATGGCTAATTGGTTTAGCATCTCACTGCAATTTAATGCTGGTTATTATGTAACAGGTCCACACAGCCTCTTTGCAAGAATTTATGTATTTTCCCTCTCTCCAAAGTTTTTTTCAGCCTCTGGAGTTCTAGATATTTGGCAAAACAAACTCTAAGTTAGCATGAAACTTTAATTAGGACTTTCTCAGAATCCTTCACAGAGACAGACAAACTTAATTCTGTGGTTGAAAAAAAATATTAACAGAACAGTAAGGAAGAACACTAATTCAGTTTACCTTTGCAACTTTTAAAATGTGAAAGTAAAGGAGTTTCTGTTTTTCACTAGGTTTTATATTGTAGTAATCCTATTACTGAACAAGTTCCTGTTAGAATTCTCATAAACCTCTTTAGACTCACAGTTTTGTATTAGATTCCAAGGCAAGTATTTTAAAAGCATCAAATAGCCCATGATTTAGAATATTATATTAAAATGATTAATGAGACTCTTGAGCCCCAAACAGAAGAAATGTCAAAGTATAAATTTTAAAAGCTTGCTTTTCTAAGTGCACCCTTTCTTGACATGAGAATTTGTGTGTGTGTGTGTGTGTGTGTGTGTGTGTGTGTGTGTGTGCATTGTATTCAATATATAATCTGCACTGAGTAGGTAAAAAATAAGAATATGGGATTTCAAAAGTCTTAGGAGCTAGATAGAGATGTGACATATTCAAGTTTGGTTTGACTTTCTGTCACTAGGCATCAAGTATTACATTTTATTGTATCATGCTAAATAGGAAGAGGCAAGGCCGTGTCTTTGACATGATGTCTGAAACAAATATTGAATGAGAACACTGCTGTAGTTTCTACCTAGACTATCTCTAAAAGACTCATGTCAAAAGCTCTCTGCTCACTTGAGTCTGTGCTGATAGTAAAGCCTATAGGAGACTGGACCTACTGGGAAGAAGGTAGATCATAGGGGGCATGCCTTTGAAGAGCATATTGGCTTCCTTGGGTGAAATGAGGTAATCCTCTCAGACATTCCATTAGGAAATGAGGTGTCACAAATCCAAAGCAAGAGGGGCAAATGACCACGGGCCATCTCACACCATTACTCAAAATAAACCTTTTCTCCATATAAATTGTTAACCTCAGGTATTTTGTGGCAATGACAGAAAGATAAATACAAGGTGTTTAATGATATAAACTTCCTTTGAAGATTAATTTATTTTTCCTAGTGCTCTGTGAGGTACATTGGGATAGTGCAATCCTTATGAAACCTCTTTTGTAATATCTTCCAAATACCCTTCCTAGGTGTTTGCTTGTTTGTTTTTCAAGACAAGGGTTCTCTGTGTATCCTTGGCTGTCCTGGAGCTCACTCTCTAGACCAAACTGACTTCCAGCTCCGAGATCTGCCTGTCTCTGCCTCCTGAGTGCTGAGATTAAAGGTGTGCACCATAACTGGTTGGTCCCTTTCTAGCTTTTGTCTATGTTGTATAGCTTATTGATCTGCATAAGATTAGTCTACTTTGCCTTTATAAAAACCAGTAAGCCTTAACTTAGTTGAGTTGATGTCAATTCCTTGCAATGCCTTCTTCATGACTGGTTTAAGAGATGGGCCTCTGCGACTGATCCTGGGTCCTCTCTTCCACACTATTTTTCTTCTCATGTTAGAACATATGCTTGTTAAACTATCACATTTATGTGTTTATTTGTTCTATTTCCTCAATAAATCATAGCTCAATAAACCCTGTTATTGCTATAGTGTGTGTGTATTAACTAGCCATTTCATGAATATTAATTGAGTAAATAAGTTTCATAATATCAAATTGTAACTTCAATATTTGATGTAGAGTGTTCCTGTGCAATGATTAAAGATGTAGTGAATTTTTAATAATTCACCAGTGGTTTGGTGGTATACAGAATTAAGAGTTTTAAAATCTAGTTGATCTGGGGGGAAAGGACAGAAATGCATATATACAAGGCATCGAAGATTTACAAAGGATATTGCATAATCATATTTTTAAATAGTTATTGCATATGATTTTGGTCTCCAACTCTTCAATAAGGGGAGCTGAAAGACCTTGTAGAGAGTTTGAACTGAGAAGAATTAAAAATGCAAGCCAAGAAAGACAGAAGGGAAGCATGTAAAAATGTGCTTGTTCAAGCTTGCTACTATTTCCTGGAGTCAACCTTGGTTTCAATCACAATAAGCAGACCCCAGCTTGTCATATCTAGTTTCTCCCAGGGGTTTGAAACTGTAAAGAAAGCATTTTAACTCAGTGGTAACTGGATTAGAGTCATGCAAGAACCTGCCACCTTGGGACCTCCTGCTTATGCCTCAGCCAGAATAAATGTGCATAGCAAACGTTCTAAAGCAATGGCCTTGCAAGATCACAAGTTATAGTAATGTTGACAGTCTCAGCTTGGAACTTGGCGAAACAGCTGAAGAGCTGTGGAAGAGGATTGAAAGCCGCTCATTTGCTGACATGAAGGCAGCTGGCAGAGGTTTAGATGTACCACCTTTGCAGGTCAATGGTGACAATATTTGCAAAATGCCACTAGCATCTGTCCTGCAAATTGAAGCGACTTCCATACAAATCCTTGCTGCAAATCTCAGACAACTTGATTTCTTTTCCAGCCTCCAGTACTCGTAAGAAACCATAAGAAGTTTCTCAGACTTAACGTGTGTGTGAAAGGGTACTAAATCTTCCATCTCCTGGAGGCTGAAAGGGAAATGGAAAGGTATAGTTGTCACATTCTGTCAGAACCTAATATCTTGGAGATAATCAAATCTGTTTGCTCCCTTTAGAAATAGCTGGGGTTTGGGTACAAATTCCACCTTTGTTATTTCACGGGTTTATTGTACTCTGTCACAGAGGGGAAACATCTGCTGGTGACGACAAGGGAGGAGGCCATCCCATCTTTCTTACTGGCATTCACAAAGGACTTCTGCTGGATTTATTCCCACTGGAAGGTGGCAGCTTGTCACTTTCCAAGATCCCAAGTTCAGGGAGGCACCAAATGGCTCCTGGCTAAAGGAAAAGAAAATGCTTTGTCTTCTTCATGAAAGTGTGCCTCAGTGTTGCAGTTTGCAAAATGGATGCAGAAGGACAGTTCAAGAAGGGGTAAAACTTGATTGCAGCATCCTATGGAGGGCTGGAAGCCCAATGCGACTCCCTGGAAATCAATTTGTTCTTTCCAAGAGATTCATCTTTTCATGTGGCTTTGTTTTCATGGAAGAAGACAAGGAGCTCAAATCATCAAATTGTCTAGCTACTCAGTCAATCAGACCCATGAAATGCCGTGCAGTTTTGTATCCTTTTCAAGTGGCTGGAGCACTGGGTGTCTGTCTTATGGATCTGGACAGCCAGACACAGATATTAGATCAGTTCACATGTTGCATATGGCCATGTGACTGTAAATTGTAGGTATTGATTACATCCACCTTATGTCTGCAGGAGCTAGGATACAGGAGAGGGTATGGCTCATCAACGCTTTGCTTTGTCATTCTTAGGTGAACCAGGTTGGACTAGATCAGTAGCCAATGTGAAGAACTCAATATCCCTCAACTCTTTGAAAAACAGTGTCTGTCTTTTGCAGTGATGAGACACCTTCCCTTACTTCCCTCTTTTAAGAGTTTATGTCTTCCCTTCCTGGCCTAAAGCTTTGAAAACCCATGTTTTATTGAAACCTTAGACAGTCCAAATTCCCAGCTAGTTTTTTTTCCTTCATCAAAGTCACTTGAGTTTTGAATTTTCTCTCAGTTTTGAATCAGAATTAGAATAAGTAAAGTAAGTATATTAAATTTGGGAGGTACAAATCATCTACAGTTTTGATTTTATTTTCCAATGAAGGAAAGAGCAATATGAATGCAAAATTAGAACGAAGTATAGTAATATAAATATGTAAAGATGCCACAATGGCATTGGACTACATGATAACTTGGAGTAATCATTGGAAATAGAAAAAAAAAAGGAAGAAAATGGCCAGCTCTTAATAGAATTAAAAGACAAGAGGGAATCCTTAAGAATACATGATTTTGTGTGCACATGTGCACATGCATTGTGACCTTTCCTCTTTATAGTTTTCACACACCTGACTCTTATTCTATAAGGAACCTGGGGTGTCCTGTAAACCTTTGTGTGAGACATATGGAGCTAAGGCAAAAGTCTCCACTTTTCAAAGCCTTCTCACTGAGGTAGGCTGCTGGCGTACTTTGTATCCAAGGCACAGCCTTTTCTTGCCTCTGCTTCTCTCAGTGAAAGCTCACATTTTATTATAAAACCATTGCTAAGTATATCAACTCCTAGTAGGCTGGCACAGCAGTATAAAAGCAAAGAAGAGATAAGGGAATTTGGTCAAATATAAAAAGTCCTGTGGAATTTAAACCAAATGACAGCAGATAAGGCTTTCTCTGAATTTCTATTAAAAATGCAATAAATAAGAAATCCAAAAAATATTTTTTTCAGGACCAGCAGTTTTGTTCCTATCTTGCTTGTCATAAATGTCTAGTATTTTCATCAATATCCAGATTCTATTCACAGTCACAAAGAAAATATTCTTTGCTGAAATCAAGTTACAAACAACAGCATCTGGCAGATGACCTCAGACTCTCTCAGAAATGTCCAATATTTGAATAAATAGACCTCATTTACACACCTAAGGAAGTTACTTCTTAAGCCTGCATGCAGTCCTGATGGTATACCTAGGGGTGTTCAATGGATGGCTAGAAATCAAAATAGAGATGAGTGTGTGTATAAGGGAGGAATATTTGCTTACAGCACTGTTTAAGGACAATTCATAGTGATTTCACTTCACCATTTATTATTGTTATTCATAGACACAGTTGTCAGGATACCAATGCACCATTGATAATAGACTTTGCTGATATTTCATGATCCACTATGGAATTTAAATTGACCGTGATCAGAAAGATCATAATAAAAGAGATACAGATGCCTTCAATGAATTTGTACAGCTTCACATATGTCAGTACTTTTGCCTCTTCAATGGTGGGAGGTAGGGACTGTTGAGATCCAATGGGATGGAGAGCCTCTGAAGTCTGTAGCTGGAAGGAGATCTGTGGTCTTAGGTAAAGTAGCCCATGTTATCTGCTCCATCTCCAGAGAGCAATTGCCCTAGGTCATTAAACATCTTTCTGTATGATATTACATACATTTCAGCCCTAGCATGCCTGACAGTCACCTTATATCTATCTTGAAATGTTTCATGGATGGAAAACAATCTCTCTATCCGAGCAGTAGATACTCTAGCTATTTTCTTTTATTCTATTTTTCTTTCTTTGTGCTGTATATACACATATTTTTTGTCTGATGCAATTGATTATATATACATATATATATAATGTATAATCAGTTATATCAAATATATAACTAATAATCTATCTATCTATCTATCCATCTATCTATTGATAGACAGACAGACAGACAGACAGACAGATAGATAATTCAAAGGACCTGGCTATGTAACTCTCTGGATTGTGGTTCCTGCTAGTTTTATTTCTGGGAAACAATCATGAACTTTCAGTGTATGTGACCATAGTTCCTTTCTGGACATAGTGAAGTCACCATCATATCAGGATACATTTTACTGAAAGCCCTGAATATCAAGTCCTAATGAGCAGAATTATTAACAGTCAAAACCAATGTGAGCTAGAAAGATATTCGGTGGGTAATTGCAAAATTGACAATGTTGATAACCAACACTATTTTAATAATTTACAATTTCTGTGTCTCGTTATTTAAATATTATCAAACCTTATATTTTTCTATGTCTAGAAGAATGTTGGAATTCAGAAAGTATAGTAGACTCCAAGCTCATGTGGGAAATGGAAAGCAACCTGAGTAGGACATCTAAGATGCATGGTGAATCAGTACAAATATCCCATCTTAAAAATTGCCAAACTAACAATGATCTAGTTCTCTTACTGCAGACAAGTTAGACTTCAGGTCAACGGAAGACTTTCACTTTATTATAAGAGTGACTCTCATGAACCTTCACAGTTGTGTTCAGAGCCAGCTTAGAAAGTGTACTGAGAATGGATAATGGCTGCAAACCTGATGAAGTAGCTTTAGCTTTAGCCCTGGAGTCTCACTGGATTCCTCTTCAATGTAAACATATCTAGCCAATGATAGCCAGAATCCAATGAATCCGCCTGTATAGGATATTGAGGGCGGTGTATGGTACATGGCATTCTGTAAATATGTACAACACATTTATGTAGTTATCTTTTTAATTTATATTTCTAGACTAGAATACAATATTTATACTCATCATATTTGTCAAATTCTCTAAGCAAACCTAATGCAGAAAATGTGGAGCAATGTAGAAAACAATGACTAGCTCATTACTACTTCTATATTTGTGAATTATGTATGTATGTTGGAGATTGATGCCAAAACTTAAAAGGTATTTGTGCATTTTCTACATTCATAACCTTTATACCATATGAGAAACAATTTTAATCAAAGAAGATCCTATCACTGGAGAATTAATTGAAGAATAATTTCATTGAGTGTATTGATTAATGAAGCTGTGCAGTAACTTGATGGCATCTTGAGTTTCACTTACAGCTATAAACCTCATTTGTGGGTGAGTTTATATGGGTACATATGGGTGTAATTATCCGTCCAGCTTTTTGTGTGTATATCTTGAATGCCCTGTGGGCAAGATGGAGTTTTCCTTCGTGTCTCACAAATTCTTGTTACTGCTTACATCTATGAGATTCTGCTTGTGAGAAAACAAAAGAAAGAGATAATTTTTTTTTTATTATTGAATGCTATTATTTCCAGAAACCCTCTCTTTCTCTCTCTCTCTCTCTCTCTCTCTCTCTCTCTCTCTCTCTCTCTCTCACACACACACACACACACACACACACACTCATATAAGAATATCATGCATTTATCAATTTTGTCTAGTTTTGTGGTCATTTGAAGAACATTTTCAAAACTAATTTGCATTTATCAATTTTGTCTAGTTTTGTGGTCATTTGAAGAACATTTTCAAAACTAATTTTGGTTGTATGAAATAAAACTAAAAACATATCTGGTGTTTCCTTAAAATAGAAATAGTTTGCCAATATTTCAGGATGTTAGCATACTGTTAATAAATTCTGCAAAATATGCAATGTTATCTCTTAGCATAATTATGTAATTAGTTGTATAGTTACATAAAATAGCATGAATTAACATTGCCTATTTTAACCTCCAGATTTATTGATGGTGGCATCCATACCAAAATAGTTTAAAATCTATCATGCCGTAAAAATCATACAGGGGAATATATAGGAATATATAAGAATGTGGCCCATTTAAACTTTAATTAACAAATAAAAATTAATTTAAGTTTTCCAATAGTAACACTTTTAATTCCATCTACTAATTATATCTAAAATCTTAGTCAAAATCTTATGAAGTATACTAAGCTATTTTTAATAATAGATCATTTATGTTAGTTTTAAAACAGTTACCTAGAACAAATGCATCAATGAAATTTTTGTTTTGCTTTGTATTATTAAATTGTCTTAATTCCAAAGTGGAAGTACCAGCATTCATTAAGAACTTCAACTATTATAAAATTGTTAATGTTTCACAGAATGTCTTGAATTAGTTATTACTATAACCCATTGCTTTTTGTTCAAGCCTAAATAGATTCCATATTTAACTAAATCATCATTTACTTAACAAATAAATTCCATGTTTTAATGATAGAGTAATGTAGATGCATTATATTGCTTCACAATATTTCTTCACAGTATAAATTTACAATAGGCCTTTTTACAGCTGTTATTCCAGCAGAACTGAAGCACACATGCACACACATACATACACACACACATGCACACACGCCTACACACACACACATGCACATACACTCTCACTTCACCAGGCCATTATACTGTCAGTGTGTGTGTGTCTCTGTGTATGTCACGCCCTCTAAATTCAGGTGGCCTCAAGCTGTGCCATATAATTCTAGCCTCAATTAAACTTTCCAAGGTCAGCTGTGCTGTACCAGGTCAGGCATAAATAAGACAGAGGATGGTCTTGAGGTACTGAAAAGCCATGTTTATCCTTTATCTACAGTTCATGGCCAGAAGATGAAATCTTGCAGAGAATGAAAGCAGAAGAAAGGGAAATTTGCCAAAGGTACTTCCTATGGAAGTGTAACCTTGTTATAAATAAAATCAGGACATATATAATTCAAGATCCAATGAATCAGTGTGGTGTGTCTTTCTTTGTATCTTTTTTCCCTTTGAGAATATAGTACAACTAAAGCATGATAGAGAATCTTTCAATATCAAATCCTAAATAAAGAGACCTAATTCCCTATTTTCTCAGTGTCATAGCCAAGTAGAATAAACCGAAGCATTCAGTTTACCACATTCAGTTTCCTGGTCTTAAAAATAAGAAATTTGTGATAAGTGCTTCTATTTAGACTGTAAATTCTAACTAGATTTCCACTTTAATAATGTTGATAAAGAAACATCTAATAAATTGATGAGATATTTATTGTATCCTATCCAATGTGTAAGAATTTGTTCTTAGAATATTTAAATAACTTTACTTTTAAAGGACATATTATGAGAATAGCTATTAAATTGATAGGTGATTTTATAACTAGGAATCAGAGTAGTTAATACATACTTGAAATGCTATTTAATCTCTATAATGGCCTGAAAAATACAAACTTTAGACACATCACTTGTTTAAAGTGAGTAAGTCTGAGCTGCTGGGGATGATGGGTAACATTCTTACATGATGCACCAAATTCCCCAAAAGCAATCAGCAATATCACAAGGGTCCCAGAGGATATTTAAAGGCCTTAAAACAATTTTAAGTCCACTTACAAAATAGTTGTTTTCATTATGACAGTTCCATACACATATATCATTGTAGAATCCTCATATCCGGCTCTTACATCACCTTCCTATCTTCCTCCTCCCACTTCCATTAGTCCCCTTCATCATTCCTCCAAATAGTACTCCTGGTCATACGTCATATTGATAGATAGATCAATATACACACATATAAGTCCAGATCCCATTTATGGGAAAGAACTTGTGACTATTGTCTTTTTATCTCTATTACTCCCTTGTTATGCTCTCGTCTTTTTTTCTCTATTGTGTCCCTGTCTCTCCTTACCTAGTACAGCTGTTATTGTGTGTGTGTGTGTGTGTTAAAATCTAGCAGACTGGTGGGACATATCTTTAATGCCAGCATTTGGGAGACAGAGGCAAGTAGCTCTCTAGGATTTCAAGGCTACCCTGGTCTACAAAGTGAGTTCTAGGCCACTCAGAGCTATGTAGTGAGCTCCTGTGGAAAAATGTAATAAACAACGACTCTTGCAAAATATACTTGGACAATATAATTTGGCGATTTTTTCTTTTGTTAATGGAAGTGTAAAATCATGATTGATAAGATCATAGGGAAATTCAATCAAAAGATGGAAATCTTCTCATTCCATTTCTGAATACAGGTCTCAGAAAACTCTGATTTATGTATTCACACATGACATCAAGGTATATATGGTATGCTTAGAAGCTGCCTGTAGCTATTTTATTTCATTAATAATATTTCTGGGTATTCACATAAGCATCAGTAACCTTTTTATAAAATTTCAAGTCAAAATTCTGAAATACAATCCTAACATATTGCCTTTTTAATGTATAAACAAAATTAGTAATAAATATTTAATATAAATTTTGTTAAAAAATAAAAAAAATTTAATGTAAACTGATTACTATGCCTCATAAGACCAGTGACCAAAATGAAAAAAAAAATAAACATGTCAATATTTGTATGAATGAAACCCTTAAAGATGTTACATATTATTTAATATTTATTTAATAATAATAAATACTATTATTTATTAAATAATAATAAATATTATTATTTATTAAATAATAATACAATATTATTATTTAATATTGTAAATGGCAAACAAAGCTAAAGGCTGTCAAAATCACTGAGAACACTTTTATCAGATCTCCAATATACATATGCTTATTACTAAAGCACTTCTACTACGACTGTTTAATACAGATCACATAAGGTGTTATGACTGGTAAGGATATATAGACTGCAGAGTCTGAAGCCTTACATTCGTGTGCGTTCACCCACTAGTTTTGCAAAGTGATACTTTGCAGCGGCTGCTTTCTGTTTTGTTCTCCACCACAAATATAATCAGAACCCAGGGCACAGGTCAAATGATATTATCAACATTTGAAAATAGACTCGTCCAGCCATTATAACATGACAAGGTAAAAAGTAAAATTTAAAAAAGACACATTATTTATTTATTTATTTATTTATATTATTTTCATTATTATTATTATTTTGGTTTTTCGAGACAGGGTTTCTCTGTATAGCCCTGGCTGTCCTGAAACTCACTCTGTATACCAGGCTGGCCTCGAACTTAGAAATCTGCCTGCCTCTGCCTCCCAAGTGCTGGGATTAAAGGCATGCTCCACCACCACCCAGCGACAATTTTGTTTTTAAATATTTTGTGTACTTTGGATAGTATGCTTTAATTGCAACATTGAAATGAGTGTTTATCAATGGAAAGACAGACAGTATTTACAGATAAATTTTGATTATACAAGCAAAGATAATATATTACAAGTGACATATTATAAAGTGTGTAAACATATATGATTATAAACAAATTGGTTTCCTCTACACCAAAAATAAGCCAATGATAAAACCTCCCCAAATGAAGCTCCTTTCTAAGAGTGAGTTAAATGTGAAAAGTTAAGCAAAAAGTTATCTGGCCTGCAGAAGACATGTATCATATTTCTTTTTCCTAGAAAAGTACAGTACTAGGTGTTGGAAAGATCTGTGGTAAGGAAGCACTCTTGCTCTAAGAGTAGAACTTTATACAAGTGAATAAGAATGCAATTTGACAGCACCTAACAAAGCTGAAGATGGTGGCACATCACTTGTATCATTTGTTCTCCACACTTCTTGGTTATAAAAATATATAAAAAGTTCATCGCCATAGTCTTTTTAATAGAAAAAAAAACAGTGGGAGAAAACCAAGAGCTATCTATTACTTATGTAATTATATATACCTCATAAGTAAAAGTTGTTAAATGAATTACAGTGTATTGATATTCCTTGAGGTATATAAAGCTTGAAAGATATACAGAAGAGAGGATATAACAATTGCAATGTTCGTTTAGCCTTAAAACATTCAATTTATGTTTTATACATTTAAGATATAACAGTGTGTGCAAAGATGCTGATACATGAATGGACTCATCCATCAACTCTCACAATGGACAGAGGAAAACAGACAAGAGCAAGAGACCTTTAAACACAATTGTAGGGCTAGTGAGATGACTCAGTGGGCAAAGGGATTTGCAGCTCAGCTTGGGAACCTGAGTTTGATTCCCAGAATCGTAAGATAGAACCTATTCTACAAGTTGTCCTCTGTCTTCTCCTTGATATCCCAAATAAAGACAAATAAATAGATAAATACATTTATCATTTTGTTTATTAGTATTATATATACTTAATAGTGGTATTACTGTTTAGATACCTTGGGGGCTGGAGATATTGATTAGCAGTGAATAATATTTGCTGTTCTGTAGTGGCTATTCCTGGTTGTCAACTTGATTATATCTGGAATGAACTACAATCCAGAATTGGAAGGCTCACCTGTGGCCCTAATCTGGAGGCTGAGAGATATAAGTTTCCAACCTGAATCTTGGCCTGGAGATCTTGAGGCATAGTGGCTATGAATCCCAGAAGATTAAGACAGGAAGATATCTGAGTTCAAGGTCATCTGGGATTAAAGATGTGGTGGCACACACCTTTAATCTGGACTACACCTTTTGCTGGAGACCTATATAAGGACACTGGAAAGAGGAAGACTCTCGGCTTCATCTGCTTGCCTTGTAGGACTGAACAACTGCTAAATCCTTGGACTTCCATTCACAGCTGCTGCTGACCATTGTTGGGAGTTGGACTTACAGATTGTAAGTCATCAATAAATTCCTTTACTATATCAAGACTACCATAAGTTCTGTGACTCTAGAGAGCCCTGACTAATATATGTTCTTCCAGAGGACACAGGTTCAATTCCCTGCATCCACATGAGGGCTCACAAATCTCTGTAACTCAAGTTCCAGGAGATCAGATGCTATGGCTTCCAAGACAGGTCCTTCAGGTTTGTCTGTGGTACACAGACAAAAATTCAGGCAAAACACACATATATATAAAATAAAATTTTAAATATAGATGTGGCTGTATTTATTGCTGTTTGAAGACTTGGGAGAATTATATATTTAAGATAATAGAATAATTTTTAAAAAATTTTAAAAATTAAAGTTCCTCCTCAAAATACAACCTTCAATAATTGAAAAAAATTGCTAAAAATAAAAACTTTAATTAAACTATAATGAAAAAAACGAAGTGATGTGTTCTTATTCACTAACAATCACTTCACAGAAGTATCAATATTATGGGTGTATTTATGATCTTTATGATATACTGAATGAAAATAGCCACATGTAGAGCAAAGTATATGGTAGAGTTGGAGTTTTGTTATTAAAAAAATAGTCTATATGGAAAATGTAAGAAAATCAAGATGTCTGTTAGAATTAGTTATTTCACATGCATTTAATTTAATTTTTTCTGCATTTCATCAAAATTAGTATGTGTGCTAATAATCCATATTTCAGGGTTGATGATCTAAAAGTGACTTGAGAACATGCTGAACTTCAAGGTTCAGTACACGATGGAAGCTACATGCTCACAGGAACATTTAAAGAATCTGAAAAGAATGGTGTATCTGGAAGGACCTCTATCGGACAGTGCCCCATGACTCTCTCAGTGCCTGGGAATCTTAATGTCCCTCTGCATTTCTGATGGTGGAGGATAACCTCAATTAAAAATACACTGTGAGTGGGTCCTGGTGACTGTTCTTGCAAAGCTGGTGTTCAAATAAAGCTTTCCTCTCTAGGGGAAAGGAGTGCGATTGAAAACAGAATTCAATGTGGAACATGATACTCACTGTAAATATTCTTGTGTGCATATATGCACATGTCATGTGTGGTTTGCACATGTGTAACTGTTCGTGGGGATGCCACATGTGTGTATAAGCATGACTAAACATGCATTTGTGTGGGAGAAGAGTTAAGAAGCGAACTGTGAGAGTCTTCTTCAATCGTCTTTGGGACAGTCTCAAAATATAGCCCTTGATGACCATGAAGACTCACCAGTGCCAGAATTAAAGGCATGTTCCCCCATACCTGGCTCCATTTTCTCTTCTGAGATGAAGTTTTTAACTGAACCTGGATCTCAATGATGGAGCAAGACTGGCTGGCCGGAGTCCCAGTGATCCACCTGAATCCCTTCTCCAGTCGTAGGACTGCAGAGACTTGCTATGTCACGTAGCTGGGAATCAAACATGGGCTCTAATGCTTGGGTGACACTTTACCAACTGAGCCATCCTCAGTCTCCACAGCAAGAATTCTCCATGATGACATGTAACATCTGTACTGCTGATGAATTCATTGACAGCTAGAGCTACTCAGAAGAGACACTTAAACATTCTAATATAAATATCAATGTCCTGAAAAAAGAGTAAATGGAACTTCTCCTCCCCAGAATGTGCCATAACACATGCCTGCTTAGAGACATGAAAAGCGCATACATATTTCTCAGCCTTCAAAAGCTTCCCAGATTGGTATTTCTTGTCGCTCTGTCCTAGAGGCATGCCATCACAGGGTACTGATGGCTGCCTTAATCCGAGTTGAGCTCATCCACTTTCTCTTACAAAACAGAGAAATAAACAAGGGGAAACATTTGTTCCTATGATAAGTCTACGCATTCTTGACGAACATTCTCAAATGATTCTTCAAGTTTTGATTTCCTTCTCTGAAGAACAAATAATCTTGTGTTCTTTTATCTTTCCTCCAAGGTCCCATTTTCCTGTGCTTTAATCATTTTTATTGTTTCCATCTGTGCCTGCTCTAATTTTTCCTATCCCTCTTAAAACGTGTGCCTGCAAATTAGACACAGTGCTTCCCAAATTGGAACAGGTCTGAAACACCTATCAAGCTGTTATGGAATTCCTATCACCATTTGAAGAAGGCAACGTATGGAAAGGGATGATAAGGATAAGAGCACTAACAGAGGATTTCAGGTCCACAAAACAGTTCTAAGCGCAGGCATTTGCCCTAGAGAGAGAGAGGAAGGCATAACTAAAATGTTATTGCAGAAATTATACTTAAAAAAATAAAGAATGTAAAAGTTCTATCTATGAAACTATTACACTTTCAGATTGACACCTGCGTGTGAAAACGCAAAGGCAGGGCATGCGCAGAACCTTTCCTTCACTAGGCTAGGTTTCTGCATTTCCTTTTTTACTTTTAGCAGGGTTCTGTTTGTAACAAGTGAAACTTATAATTTTAAAATATCCCGAGAATATGAAAGCAAATGAGAGGGACACCTAGTAATGCAATTATTTCTATCACCTTCAATATATGTTCATATATCTCCACACACATATATACATTGATCTGTCCTAGTTTGAATGTACTTTTTATAAATTCAACAGGATTCACCTTCTGTTGCTATTCATAGTTATAATGAATGGATAGAGAAACATTCCATCCTCTGAAATTCCTTGCTTTTTCTTTGAAATTGAGGTGATAATTAAAAAAATATCAAAAAAGAATAAAAGGAAAGAAAAACAGGCTCAGAGTAATAGAACATTAGGGCTGGAAGTATCCTAATACATCATTGAGTCTACAACTCTAATTTCACAGATGACAAGCTAAGGTCTCCAAAGTAGGACTGAATTTTCCATGGTAATATATCAATAGTGGAAGGCAAACTCTAGATTTGCCATGTTCTAAGGCACTTGAAGATATTTGCATGCATGACCCAAGCAAAACAGAGTTTCCTTCTGGAAGAGAGTGAAGAATGTGCAAATCCTGTCTTGGAGGAGACTTTGTTTGCGTCAATTTATATTTTTCACAAGCACAATCACTGTAGAGTACAATGGGTCCTTGATCTTCTGTGTAGAAACAAAGAGACAGTATCTCATAGGCCTACTGAAAATTGTGGCTTAGAAGTCACACAGATGAGTCAGCAGGTAAAGGGACCTGCCATTCAAGCCAGGCCACTTGAATTTGATTCACAGGATCCACATAGAGGTGGAAATCAAGAAAACACTGTATGGGTTTGTTCTCTAATCCCTACAAGCATGCTGTTGCATGTTTGTGCATTGATTCAGACACACAGTGTACACACACACTGAATAAAATAAAAATTAATTGATTTAATAAAATTAAATGGGTTTTGAGCAGATCAAGACAATGCTATTTTGTGGTAGTTTATTGCATTTCCCCCCATACTTCGTATATTATACACACATACTTGCACATATTTATTTTAACCAATGTGTTTTCATTTAATATGCAGTCTATGGCACACAAGTCCTGAACCTCCCCTGAAGGCCTGATACCCAGCTCATCTTTCATCTTGAATCTGAAACAAAGCTCTTGTGAATGTAGTTCCTAAGAACAGTTCAAATCCCAAGTTCTGTCCTTAAAATTATTCCTAAGCGACAAAGACCAACCATCTGTTTTGTCAAAGAAGACGTGAAGCCCTGGAAGCGAGGCTTGAAGGGAACAGTGTAAGGCTCACAAACCAAGGACTTGCAGCTTGATAAAGATGCAGAAAGGGGAATAGAATTTTTACCCTTTCTGCATCTTTATCTGTTTGTCTGTCTGCTTGCCTGCCTGCATTGCGTAACACGAACTAGGTTAGCTAACATGGCATAGCAACGCGATCCCAGATGATCAGTAGCTTTTATAAGAGTTTTGCTGCCACTGCAAGTTGATGAAGCATTAAGACATGCTGGCAAGGCCATTTAGACTGTTTGTTCCTAGACCTCTCTCCCCATGCCACTGCAGGCTTCCATAGTCACCATGACAGAAAAAGAACCATGTCATCAAAGATCAAGAAGGTACCACAGGCCATTGCTGTGCTCTAAACTCGCCTCTTCAAAACTTCCGGCACTATCCATGGGATTTTACTCACGGGTGTTGTCTTAAAAAAAAGTGAAAAGGTCACAAGGTCCCTTCCATCACAAATGTAAGGATCTGATGGAAGACATTCCCTCCCCTCTGCTCTGCTTGTCTCTCACCATAAGCTGAAGCCATCCATGGTCCTATTCTTTGTTCTTACATGGCTGTGGCTTCAGCTACCTTCACTTCCTACTTGTTTCTCTGACCACATGAGATTATCAGGCTTAGGCTGGCTGTCCTCTTTGAGCTTACGTTGGAGAAATGGTAAACAGCATGGAGTGTAATTTAAAAACAATATCAACTTTTCCCACTAAAGCAGTTGAAGATTGTGGTTTTCTTGTTCTAAAGACCCCCCCAACCCATTCTTGTTTGTTACTGCTTCTGGAACATCATCACTTAGTGATGTGTACCACACTTAATGATGTGTATCACCTTTAGTGGTGTGCACTCCACAGCACTAAGCAAGCTCTGTGGCCTGGGCAATGTGCTGACTGCTTTCAATTCACACAAGTCCTCAAGGCAGTCTCTATCTTACCTGTGAGGAAACAGACTCTGAGAATTTAAACCACAGCCTTGAGACCACACATCAGCTAAGACATCAGCACAGAGTGTAAGTGGCATGCCATCCAGTTACAAATTCTCAATCTGTTCCCTGGAAGGAACAGAAGTCATTCCAATTCGGAAATCCTGGTAGGGTGGGATTATGTGGTCAAGGGTGTGTTAAAGACTGTTGGAAAAAAAAATCTCCCAAAATTTTCTGCAGGTTTCTTTTCTAAGAAGTGTCCATAATAATAGATAGTAAAATTTCTAACTGATTTTGTGATCACAAAGTTACTCTAGTACTAGACCTTAGCTCCCCTTTTGTTCGGATTATGTTCTTACACAAATACTCCCAGAATACAAGATGAGACATCTCCAGTGTAATTATGGTTTTCATGCTGATTTCAATGATCATAATTTTAGGACGGTGGGGAGAAAGTTACAGATATTAAAAACTGAGGCTAACCATTAAACCCACTGAATACATTTCTAATGTTGGATGACAGACAGTAGGCTGTAATTAGGGCCTGATTTGGGCATGATAGCCTGACATTTTTAATATCTTGTCAACTTAGGTGATAATAAGTGCCAAAAGTTGTTCCCAAGTTGGTAACAACACCCATAGGCTAGGCACCTGCAGCTTGCTTTGACGTGAGATGTCAAGTTTCTCTCAAAGGGTGTGGCCCTTCCAGAGATACTGTGCATTATCTAGTAGTTTATTTTGATCACAATCACCCAACTCATTTTTTGGTCAAGTATATATCTTTATTCTCATTTGGTCATTACTATAAAACTACATTTTATAATGTAAATAGTTGTAAACTCCACATGGGTATGGTGGCTCATACTTGTAATTCCAGCACTTGTGAAGTGGGAGCAGGCAATCTGCTGGCTACAGCTTCATGATGAGGCAACATGGCTTTTCTAAAGAAACAAAACGGAAGAAAAAGAAAGCAATATGACTTTCAAGAGATGCAATCTCTCTCTCTCTCTCTCTCTCTCTCTCTCTCTCTCTCTCTCTCTCTCTTTCTGTCAGAGCAATGGCAAAGAGCCCAGGACCATGCCTGATTTATCTCAGGATCTCAGTAAAAAATTGGTGCACAGAAGAAAGGCATGTATACTGGGTTCTGCCCAGCATGGGTTGCTGTCCCCTGCAAAGCATCTTTGGCATCCCTGTTTCCTCACACTCTTGGAGTAGTGATGTGCCAAACAAGTCTTGGAGAAAACATGTTTTCCAAATAAATATTTAACCATATTGAAATTATTTGTGTCCTTTTAAGTTTTCAAAAGAATCCCCCCCAAAATGAGAATGAGCCTTTGAAGTCCGCAGCGCGCTCCTAACAGATGGGAACCTACAGCTCCCTATTAGGAGATATCAGGTCTTCTGTTTTGTTGTCTTCTGAAGGGTAATAGCATAGCTGCCAAACTCTTCAGGTTTGGATCCAAATATTAGAAGAAATGTCATCAGTTGAAGAATGAGAGGGCTCACTTGAAAAGTGTGCTACTTTAATAGTTTTTCAGCCCCCACAGAGTTGGAGCACATCTCATGTACACGAATTCTCCAGCGCATGTGATAAAAACAAACAACAATAAATATCAATTTGATAGGGCACATCAAAGGATCTTATATTGAAGAAAACTTTATTCCTATTCCCTTCTTTTCTTTTGCTCTTCCCTGTCCTTCCCTCTTTCCATGTCTCCTTCTGAGTCTTTCCTCTCTCTTTCTTTCCTACTATCTCCTCTGTCTCCCACCTTCTCCTGTCTCCAACTGCCTTTCTGTCTCTGTCTCGCTCACACCCTTCAAACTCTGAATCTGCCTTTCTAAAAATGGGGGAGACAAAAAAAATCTCATGTTCTCTCTCTTTCACTAAAAAGGTAAAGTTGTAAATGGATACAAGTCCCATTGAATTCACTCTTATACTTAAGAGCTCATGAAACCTGTATATACCAATAATTTAAAAATATTAAAATATATAGGAACATAAGGACTTCTGAAAAATCATCCTCTGAATTCCACCTGATCATACCTGCACTCCCATACAGTAATTAAGTAAGTAAATTAAGTACATAAATAAATAAACAAAATGTGTTAAAACAGCAATACATGAAACACAATATTTGATCAAGATTTTTTTGTGTGTCTTGGCTCACTTGGGCAGTGAGACTTTATGTCTTAAAACTGCCAGTGAAAAGTATCTCTCAAGATATGGTTTGTGACATTTGAATGTCATGGTTCTCTAGAAAAATTGCATGTTAGTTCTGGAAGCACACGGAGTAATCCAGCCTCCTTGCTCGCCACGCAGACACCCGCTCCCCTGACGCTTTCATTTGTTTTTTAAAGAGTGGTAAAGAAAGTTTCCTACTTTTGAGATAAAAGAAAATTTGAAAGCAGGTTTTATTCCAAATGACTAAATGAAAATTACAACTCTGTAAGTTTTCTTTCTTGCTTTGTGCATAAAGACAAACAGGAACTCTGGAAGGGAAAATCACAGGCATGCAAATGATGTGTTAGGGCCTGTGCTTTAAGTGTGGATTTTGGTATTTGTATAATAGCCCATCGGTGATAGATGGTCCCTACTACACTCTTTTTCTGTAAACAGGCTTCCCTGATGCAGTCTGAAAAGAATTATTTCTTTAAAAGTAGAAAACATAATTTTGTAACAAATGAGCAGTTGCCTGGTTGTCTTGTCTTTCCACAGGTATGATGGAATTCCTGTACAGCCATCAAGTACGAAAATGAGTTTATTAAGTTTACTTAGAAATGATTTGAAGATAGCCCCGCGAGCTGCTTGAGCTCTGTCAACATTTTCTTGAAAGATACCTGAGATTATTCAATGTTTACTTTTTTAAGTATAGTATTTGTAAGTGGAACATTTTATTACATTTTAAATGTAATTCCTGATCCCCAGATGCTGTCCATATAAATCTGAACAAACCCAAGACATCACTATCTATATTAGATCAACAAATCCTCCCAGCCCCTGGACGAGTCTTAGGAATAAGCAACAGACGTGAAATTTCTTGGTAATAAAACTTCTCTGTCTTGACAGGTGTGATGTTAGGCCATTTCTTACTATGTTGCCTATGCTTCTCAAAGCAGGTTACATTGCATAGTGCATGTCCTCCTGCAACCTCTATTTGAAAAGTGCCTGGCACGTAAATAATATTCCATTATAACAACTATGTAAATGGTCATTGTTTTTAAGGTCATCTTTGTGAGAAATTTAAAGACATGAAATGCCGAAAATTCAATTTTGCTTTAAAGGGATGCTTTTAATTTTTCAATTTAATTTTTCTTTTTTTTGGCTTTATTCCTGTTTCATAAGTGGAAATCTTAATGGGGATTGGCATGCTCATATCTCAAGTTTCATTGTACTAAATAATTTCTTGAAAAGGACTGCAAAATTGGATGTCCTTATGTGGGCTATTGTTATTGATGTTTCAAGTTATTGTGTAACATTTTTCTTCAGGAAATAAAATAAATATATTTTCAGATACAAATTTGTCTCTTCCCATTGCCCATAAAGACACTGATGCCATATGGCCTGGTTATACTGGGAAAATCTCTCTAAACTTCAGACTAACACCTCTGAAATATCATGATCCTGTCTTCTAATAATAATAGGTCTGTGTATGTATCCTCATAGAACATGTGTTATTAATTGTGAATATAGCATATTACTGTAGAAATTGGATACATTACATGAAATCACACAAGAAAAGGAACATATCACTTGTAATTTTACCTACATATCTGTGGTATGTATTATGTGGTAGAGTAATTCCTGGCCTAATTGAGCCAGCTCAAGTGTTGAGATGACACTGTTAGGCAAAAAAAAATTAAAATTCCACAACCTATATAAATATACAGGATTCAGTTCAATATCCTCAAAATGAGTGAACATGATGAAGCTGCTTAAAACCAACCTTTCAGTATGTATGCATGTATGTATGTATGTATATATGTATATATGTATATATGTGTGTGTATATATATGCATACATGTATATATATATATAGACTTCTTATACACACATATGGAAAGGTATTTAATTATTGATATAACACAACAGTGAGAAAGAACAACATGACAGATTTCAAAAACTTCAAATTTGAGAAGCATGTCTGTAACAAAATTAATAGAACATACTGCCTTTAACAGATATTGGATACATGTATATTACATATACACAGGCACATGCACAAATACATGTACATGTGCATGCACTCATATATGCACAAGATCACTGAGAGGATAAAGAAGGCAAACCTGTTGTATGATTATCAACCAACATCAATAAGCTTCAAGGCTATATATCTCTCAGTTAAGTAGATTACTTTAATGCTTTAAATGTAATTCACTGCATTTTGTTTGTTTGTTTAAGTTTCTTAATGTTCAGGAATGTTTGATATAATTAGTTTTGTTATTTATTAGCATAGATAGTTTATCTACTATATCAGTAAGGATTATGTCATAATACCCTTTCAGAACTTGAATTTACTTATTTACATTCCTGTATGTGTATGTGCAGGAGTATTTGAGTGTGGTTTGTGTACATATGTGTGTTCACATAGGAGGAGGACTTTGAATGTCCTGCTTTGTCTTTTTCTGTGTAATTCTTGAGCTAGGAAGACTGAGGTAAAAGAAGCCCTGAAATTCACAGGCTCTGTTTCAAAAGCAAAGTTGCCAGCTCCTGATAAAAAACCTCAGTGTTCAATCCCTGACCTCGGTATGTATGTTAGCATCAGCAAACCCCCACCCCACACTTAGAGGCAAAGTGTCCAAAAGTCAAACATAGTAATATATAGAAAGGCTAATAAATAGTGTCCAACCAGGATTTATCCCAAAAAGGGTAAGCTGATTGTATAGTCCAAAGTCAACCAATGAAGTTTCAAAACACTTGTATAATAAAATATAGAAAAAATAACCACCCATTGAACATCTGGAGATGCACTTCTCATGACTGGCATGAGAAAAAGCTCTTTGTAATTTGGAATAGAGAAATGTATTTTCCAGATAAAATCATATAAAAAAATTAACAAAAAACTTTGTGATGAACTGCTCAAATAGTAGGGCCAACAGAAACGTTCCTTACTTTCTGAAGTTTTTGTCTTGAGGTTGTTGTCATTATTACAAGGCAAGTGAAAAGTTCAAGATCAGAGAAGCTGCTGCAGAGCCTTCTGGCTTTTCAGAGGCCACTGCTGCCTCCATGGAGGCTTCTAGAGTATATGTAAAAATCTGGGGAAAAACTATCTCAGCAACAACTCAGAAAAAAAAAGACATTCAAATTTCAATTTTATTAGCAAAACATGTCTAAAAGCAGAAATGATAAGAACACTGTATATTCTGTATCATCCAAAACAACAAATACTTGAGGATAAATTTAACAGCCTATGTAAAATTTGTGGATTGACTGCTGATGAGAGAAATTGAAGAGACTGCTCCAGAGGAATGCATGCTATCAATGGATTGAAAGAAGCCAAAGACACCCCTGTCAACTGATCTACAAAGTTAGTACAATGCCACTTAGAACCTTAAATCTGCGGAAGCACAGAAAATGACAATCTAGTTCCAGAACATGTATACACAAAGGCAGAGAGTAGCTGATGTTTGTCAAAAGATAGTATAGGACAATTATGATATCTGAATCAAAGATTTCTAAAAGCACAGTAATAAAAATATTTGGTATTCTCTTAGAGCAGACACAAAGATAACCCAAACCAGATGGAATATGTATCCACACAGGTACAGATCTAGGCAGGTGGTTGTTTTTAATAGATTTTAATGAAGGAAGGGGATTATTTTAAGGTAATCATTTTCAGAGCAATTAATTAATTATATGAGAAACAAGTTTAATCAATCGGGTGAACTGTACACAAAAATGACTTCAACCTAGTCCTACAATGAACCAGTATATGCAGGTTCTAGAAGAGAGTGTTGACTTCCCAGTGTGAATGCAGGAAGTCTCCCAATGTCACTCCTCCAGATGAAGAGTCAATTAATGTCTGCAAAGAGGGATGAACCCTCTGATATGTTATCTAATCCCAAGAGGTCTTCCATATATATTCATATATATGAACACACACACACATATGTAAAATACTAAACATTAAATGGACTCAGCAGGCTATCTTTATGTATATATAACATATTATTATAAAGTATTATATTATTACAGTAATCACTAAGAAGCCATGAAGTTGAGAGGGTGTAGGAACATGTAACAAGTTGGAGCAGGGAGTCAGTACATTAAAAATGATGGAATACAGTCCTCACATATAACATTCTTAAAAAGTAATAAATGTTAAGAAAGTAGAATATCCTCACAATGTTTTATGAAAGATTTTTCAAAAATGTTAGTAAGTGCTATCCATAGAAAATCAATGAATACAAAAATTCTCAAAATTGATTATATCTGCTCCTCAAATGATAACACAGTCAGGAAATACCTGCCTTGCCGTATCTGTCAAAATAAAAGTCCTACAAATCAATGAAAAAGAGAAAGATCTCAATTGATATTGTCAAATGATGCAACAGATGCTCAATCAAAAATATGAAACTGAGAAGACACTTAGAAAATATAAACATAAACATAACAAGATATCATTGGATAGGTTCAAAGCAAAATTGTACTGCATACATTAGGCAAAAGTATCAAACATATATACCACCTATTGTTGGTAGACCTGCCAAATGATACAGCAATGGAGAAAGATTAGACAGTGTGACCCTACAACCCATTTCCTCAGTCCATATGCCCAGAAAAAGACTATACAAATGCTCACATCATTCTTTGTCATAGATTACAGATGGAAAAAAAAAACCAGGAACCCTTCAAAGCAAGGATAAGTATTCTATTTATGGCACATTCTTGCAGCCAATATCAAGAAGGGGGAAGGAATGGAGCAACAAGGGTGATATATCCAAACAGTGTATCATGCTTAATAAACCTAAAGCAAAAATGACAGAGGCTATTTGAGACTAGTGATAGTCAATCTTCACTGCCATTCTGAGCGGCTGAAAAATACATAGGCGATTCCTGAAGTGTTTTTGTGTGGATATTTCCAGAGATGATTAGATCATCCAGGCTCTGACCTAATAAATATATTAATTTCGTAATGGGATAATGGATATCATTATTAGGAGGTCTCAACAAACAGAAGATAAGGCCAAGTTCTAAGAAGTGGCTCGATGACCATATGCATCTTTGGATTACATGTTATCCTGGCTCATTTCTCCTCCTGTCCAATGCATCATGACATGAGCTGTTCTGCTACACCATACCACTCAAAGTGCCACTCAAATCATTCAAGTGTTCTGTACATTGTACTGAAGGTAAATGTTATCTCAATTAAAAGTACAATTATTTTTAGCATTGGTAAATTATTTTATTTTTATGTGTAAGTATGTACATTGATGTATATGTACACTGTATGTGTGTATGTGTGTGTGTATGTGCATGCATACATATGTGTGCCCATGAATATGTGTGTCCACATAGATCAGAAGGGGACTTGGATAATCTGAATGTGGAGTCACATGTAGTTGAGATCTGTCCAACGTGAGTTCTGGGAACTGAACTTGGGTCCTCTGGAAAAATAGCAAGACCTCTTAAACATTGAGAAATCTCTTAAGCCCTGAGATGTTAATTCTTTTGAATAAATCTTTGATTAAACATAATGTCTTTTCATGTCAACCAATACCATGTTTTATAAATATAATTTTCTTTACTATGGTGACAGTCTACATAGAAAGCATGACTAGAGAGTGAGGGGCAGCTCAGATGATATGACATCAAATAAAGTGAGAAGAAAAAGAAATCAAGGTATGATCTAAATATTTGAGTACTAAGAGAGCTAGCAAAATTGGATTATAAGGTCAATATTAAAGCCATAGATACATATGCACACATATATGTTTGCATATAGAATTACAGAAACAAAATGGTCACCCAATGATTGATGAGTGATCTGGACCCGAGTGTTCTGCAGTTTGCTGCAATAGAATCAAGCTTTGTTAGTGTCTAGGATGGACTTGATGCCACAGTAGCCCTCCAAGTCTTTCTGTGGAAGATCCAGCAATTGGAACCTCATTAAGGATATTTTTACACACCATTAAGAATTCGGGACTATTTGGTTGATATTATTGTTCTTCCTATGGGGTTGCAAACCTCTTCAGCTCCTTCAGTCCTTTCTCTAACTTCTTCCATTGGGGACCCCATGCTCAGTCCCATAGTTGGCTGTGAGCATCCACCTCTGTATTTGTCAGGCTCTGGCAGAGCTTCACAGGAGATAGCTATATCAGGCTCCTGTCAGCATACACTTCTTGGCATCCACAATAGTGTCTGCATTTGGTGACTGTATATGGGATGGATCCCCAGTTGGGGCAGTCTTTGGATTGTCTTTCCTTCAGTCTCTGCTCCACACTTTGTCTCCATAGTTGCTCCCATGAGTATTTTGTTCCCCTTTCTAAGAAGGACAGAAGCACCCAGTCATTCTTTGTTGAGCTTTGGTCTTCTTGTTGAGCTTCATGTGGTCTGTGAATTGTATCTTGGGTATTCTGAGATTTTGGGCTAATATCCACTTATCAGTGAGTACATACCATGTGTGTTCTTTTGTGATTGGGTTGCCTCACTCAAGATGATATTTTCTACTTCCATCCATTTGCCTAAGAATTTCATGAATCCATTGTTTTTAACAGCTGAGTAGTACTCCATTGTGTAAATGTACCACATTTTCTGTATCTATTCCTCTGTTGAAGGACATCTGGGTTGTTACCAGTTTCTTGCTATTATAATAAGGCTGCTATGAACATAGTTGAGCATGTGTTCTTGTTATATGTTGGAGAATATTTTGGGTATGTGCCCAGGTCCTTAGGTAATACTATGTCCAATTTTCTGAGGAACCGTCAGACTAATTTCCAGAGTGGCTGTGTGCCACAGACCTAAACCACCAACCAAGGAGTACACATGGAGGAACCCATGGCTCCAGATTCATATGTAGCAGAGGATGGCTTTGCAGGGCATCAATGGGAAGAGAGGCCCTTGGTTCTGTGAAGGCTTGATGCCTCAGTGTAGGAGAATTCGAGGGCGGGAGGTGGGTGAATGAGTGGGGGAACACCCTATAGAAGCAGGGAAGGTGGGATGGGATAGGGAAGGGGGGATTGGATAGGAAGTTTCTGGGGGGACCAGGAAAGGGGATAACATTTGAAATATAAAGAAAGAAAATATCCAATTTAAAAAAACAGAATTCAGGACTAGAGCTGGAGAAATGGCTCAGAAATTATGGATGAAAGTTGCTCTTTTAGAGGACCTGAGTTTCTAGTACTTTCTTCAGGAGATTCACAACTGTCTGTAACTCCAGTTCCAGTGATCTATGGCCTCTTTCTGCCTCTGATAGAGGACCTGCATTCATTTGCACATACCCACACAAATACAATGATTGAAAACAACAACAACAAATAAATCAGAAAAATTAATTTTGGTCTAAACATAAAATAAAATACATAAGTATAGATATAAAATTGAATGTAGTTTTTTATATGTGTATAATTTTTATGTGTGTATAAATTATGTGAGAATACATTTTGTTTAAATAAACATGATATATCTATATGTATGAAGGCCATGTTATTACTTGGTTAAAATAGATGATCTACCATAGATCTTTATTAAATAATTACTCAACTTTTAAAATGTTATTCTTTAATAGACTTCTAATATTAAGTTATTGATAATGAGATGATATGATCTAGTCACTGAAAAGAAAACAGAGCAAAAAAAATTGTACAAAAACCTAAAATGTCATTTTGCTTAGTTGTCTTCATCATTTCCTGCAACTGAAAATGGGTAGGACACTGTGGGGCTGGGTATTTGTTTGAGGGTGACTCTAATCTCTCTGTGGCAGCTCTGCCTTTAGTCAATCCAATCAGTTCCTAAAGCCAGTCCTGAACATGGATGAAAGCCCATTCTTAGCGTTTGTCTTAGGATCTCACAGAGACCTGAAGCTGCAAGAAAATCATCCTGAGTTGTAAAATCAGAATGATATTGATGGTCAATTTAAAAAAAAAATGTCCCTGTGCAAACCTCAAAGACTCCCAGTGGTCCCACAGCCAGGGGAAGACCCTGAAAATGGTGAGCAAATGAAGGCTGGTAGACACAAGTTCCAACCCACAGTACATATTATTTCTAAGTTTAAAATGTATAAAATGTCAGTGGTATGGCCTTTATTTCATGGGCTGTTGGGGGATTCTCTTGTATAGGTCATAAAAACATTTTAAAGGCTTTCAGTTATGGGTCATCTGCAACCTCTATATCTTAATGGGGAAGGGTATTATTAATGACTCAGCCCAGACTAATTGCCCCTCAGGCCTCAGGATTAGTTCTACCATGACCATCTGGAGCAGCCACCCTGACACGCACTCTGGGGACTTCTGGCTGCAGAGACCCCATTGGCTTGCAGCTCTCGCCTTGGCCTTGGGCTTCAGTGCCCTCCACCTCTTCAGTGTGTCTGCCAGGAGTTGCACTGGCTGTGGCTAAGATCAGGCTCTCTCAGGAGAAAGAGGTTAAAGCACCAGTGTTTGGGGAAACGTGGTCTGGGAAAGCCTTGAAGAGCTTAAGCTTTAGAACTTATATATTGCTGATTTTGCTTCCCCAGTTCCCAAAGAGCCTTAAATGATATAGTGTGGCCATGAATTTTGGAGGACCCTGAAAAGTAGACACCAAGACATAATTTGTTCATATTTAAGCATGTGGAGTTGTGTTCTCAGGCTCACTCTTATAATTCCCATGAGCCAACAGGGCACAGCCTCTGAAGTGCCTTACCGTCCCTCCTCTCCACACCAGCACTACTACTGTTACGTGTCTGTGGTTTGTGATCTTAGCACGAAGCCAACATTAGTAATAAATGTGGATTATTCACATAAACTGTATTTTAAAGAAAGGTGAGGTAAAGCTTAATTTCTCAACAAACGGCTGTAGTATGGCTCAGGCTCGTGAGAAAGGAGCAGTGGATAGAAGCATGCCTTTCTCAGTCAGCAAACAGGAGGTTTGCAAACAGTTTCACTGCATGTGAGAAAAGCAAACTAGTGGAAATGCCATTGCTAGCAAACTTTATGGGAGAAGCCGTCCTTTCTGTTTTCTTAATATGAATTAATGAAGCTGTATTTCAAACTGAATTTGGTAAATAAAGATAAGAAGAGGAAGAGTTTTGGGAGAGTGGATGATTCTTACATAGATGACATGGGACAGTCACTGTGTGTGGCAGTGAACGAGAAACGAAGTTGTAGTCTGGACAAGCGTTTGCTACATGAATTATATGGGCTGGAATTTTGTTTGAGCAAAAATAAAGGTATCAGAGCTGGGAGCTATGTTTCTGAGAAAAAGGTGTGTGTGTGTGTGCGCATGTGCGTGTGTGTGTGTGTGTGTGTGTGTGTGTGTGTGTTTGTGTGTGTGTTTAGAACCCTGCGACTAATAGAAACAGGTAGCATAAGAGTTGTGATTTGAGGATAATTAACGATCAAAGACTTTTGTGTAATGTATATAACATGGCCTGAATTTACTGACAAACAGGCAACAGTATTTTTTTTAATATATATTCTCTATGATCTCTGATTAATTGGCGATGTATTGCTAAGAAGGGGTCTTATTATTTAAGGAAACTAATAAAAAAGGAAAGATCATCTCTTTAAGGATGTGAGGCAGGGACAAAATAGCCTGCCTGTAATGCGGATTTATTAACAGTCTTTTGCTGATTTTCAGTAAAATACTCTTCATGTAACCTTGACTTTATTAGGGAGTCCTTAAGGTGCATTTGGAAGATAGATAATGAGTTTGGGGAATAGCCTTATCTGCATCAAGCTAATCTTTAACAGCTTGGAAAGGAATCCGCATAAAGTTTTCCAATTTGAGTGACAGACACATGTTAAATATGAAACTGTTCAGAACATCCTTTTACTGTGAAGTCTTTATGGTACAGGGCAACATTTTTATACGCATGCTTCACAGAGCAGAGAGAGCATAAAACAAATAAGAAACAGAGAAAGCCACAGAGCGTTAATACTATTCTTGAGGGTCAAATGAATTGCTAGTTGAGAGAAGAAAGAATTCTACTGTCCGAAGCCTCTGAGTGGCACTTTGTATCTGGGTTAATGAAAGCAAGTCAGACATACCCAAGGGGAAAAAGTGTTTCATTCACGTTGGCTGTCTCCTTTAAAAGGAGGGACAATCTGAAGGGGGGGATTTTGAGTGGCATGTCATTGTCGAGACTGCACATGCCACATTGTCAGGGTTTCTATGGAGAGAAATGGCCAGGAACCTTTCTGACCCTTCGCAAGTGCGGGACTCTGTGTGTCTGTGTGGGTGTGCGACAGAAGGCTGGAAGCCGAAAGAAAGCGGGGATGAAAAGGAAACTAATTGAGAAGTATCTTTCTAACGAGACAGCTCATATACCCAAGTGCAGATTCCCAAGTTCAGATTTCTCAGTTAGTGGAAACACAAGCGCCCTTCTTTAGCATAAGACCTGACATGCGCAGAGAGGCTAATTCCCCTTAGCTTCCAGGCCAGTGACATCACTTTTCCAAGCTGGTTCTCTTCTTCGTTGAAAGCCTTTACACCCATACATTTGCTATTTTGTTTGTTTGTCTGTGTGTTTGTTTCTGATAACCTTCTACCGCTGAGATTTTTTTAATTGTTGTTTGCTTTTACTTACGTTTTTGCTTATTTTTGTTGATTCCTTTCTCTTCTTTCTCCTCTTCTTGGACTCTGACCATTTCTCTCTTTTTTTTTCCTGTCTCAAGAGATCACAAAAACTGGATTCACCTAAAATATCTGTCGCCTTGAGATTATGATTGATTTTTAAATTATGAAATTAATACAGATTATTTATTTGGAGAATTCACTTTTATAGCCATAGGACCTCCCTAAAACATTCCCAGTTAACCCTTTTGACATTTCCAGATTCTTCTTAACGTTGGAATAAAATGATTTCTTCATTCGAATAAGGACCAAATAGACAACTGGCAAAGGGAGGAAGATGTCATCACAGATCTGCCCCGCAGTGGCCGAAATGGCAAGTGGCTGTGCACAAAGCAAGAAGCCTCTCACTCCTGGGAAACTTCCATAGTGGATGAGGAAGCCAGGATTTAGGATTTGAATGAGCTTTCCTCCCCCTTTAAGAAGCATGTGATAATTCATCTGCAAACACACCTTTCTTTCCTGCTGTCAATAGAAAAGTTGTTTTGCTAATGGCTATCTCTCTGCAAGTCCTTGACCTGCTTGTAAACACATTTCTGCAGGAAAACCCTGGGCCATGGCCTCAGGACTTTGCGTCAACAATAAGAGATAAAGTGACCACGACTTAACCTGTTCTGGCCTGGAGTGCCCTCTGCTGCCCCTTGGCCAAATGAGGCCCTAATCTCTCTGCAGAAGGAACACATGGCTGGGAGGGTTGGCCACGACCCCGCCTGACCCCTGATGCTGTCTGCTTCTTTATATTTTAAAAAAGTTTATCTAGCCTTACCAGAGAGCCAGTTCTATTTGGCTGTCCGTTAACAGAGAAGGGAGGGGTGGCTCTTTGGGATGATAAAATATAGAACTATATGTCTGTGATTCTAAGGAAAGGGGTCTGAAACGACGACGACGACAATGAAGAAGAAGAAGAAGAAGAAGGAGGAGAAGAAGAAGAAGAAGAAGAAGAAGAAGAAGAAGAAGAAGAAGAAGAAGAAGAAGAAGAAGAAGAAGAAGAAGAAGGAGAGGAAAATTTCTTGAATTGCTTGCAGAAAAATTCCATTTATTCCCACCCTTGGAGTCTTTGTATTGAAATGAAAAGAGCTTAAAAAAAAAAAAACATTAAAGTCACCAGTAGGAATTTCATATGAGTTGATTTACATTCAGGTTTAGTCAAATGAAGATGTCTTTAAAAGTATAAAATTTACAGTGGGTATTTGAGATGAACTTATTTATGTTCAGTTATATTCCATTTCTTAATTTACCTGCCTCTGCATCCACTCCCCCTCCCTCTCTCCCTCTATCCTTCCATTTTCCCCCCTCTCTCTCCTCTTTAAAGTTAACTTCAAACAGTAATTCATACTGTGTTGATTCTGGGGTGTTTGGATTCTCCTGGGGGTCCTCTGGTACACCATCTCAAGTTTCTATGGCCAGGTCTAAAATACCGACTCTTCAAACGTCAGGTTTCACACTTGCAGCTTGGACATCCAGTATGATAACCTATAGCTAACTTCTTTGATGCCAGCACTTATGGAAGTGACTTAGTGTGAGCTCTATGTGACATTAGGGCAGAAAATCTGATAAAGCAGCAATAGTCTCCTTCCTGGTAATCTGCACGCACTATTAAAGATGTCACAACCACTGTATTGAAACAACTGGAAGCTGCCCTTCCTTCTCAAGTCTCTTCTCCTATAACTCTATAATTTACAACCTGCTTGTGCTTTGTCTCTCCTAAGCAACTATCCTATGTAGCAAGTTTAACTTTTTTATGTTACACCAATGTAGTTTCATTTATACATATATTAATATATATATTAGTTCTGTCTTCCTTTGATCCTTCTGTGTGTATAGTTACAGTTTGTTTATTTTAATTACTAAACAGTATTGTGATGTGTTATCATTTCACAGCATATTTATCTCTTTCATGATTGGTTTACTTTTAAAGACTTTCCAGCCGAGGTTTCTGTATCTGACAATTCAGACAATTTTTATGTAGTTTATGGTTGACCATGATATATCTGACTTCATTGCAATCCTGAATCTTTATTTATAAGCTTTTCTAATGATGCCTATATAGTCCCTATTCAAGATCAGGAACAGGATTCTTGAAGTTAATATTAGTTTTTATAGCTAAACATTTTAGCTCTTTGTGGATTTTTTTGATCTTACATTTCACATTGGTACGTTTTTATTTGGAGTAAAACAGGCTTTTTACTCTCCCTTTTATCAGGGAAAAGAAGAAATTACTGTTTAATTAATTAATTAATTAAGAAATTAATGCCCCACAGTTACTACTACATTTATTTTGAGACAGGACATTTTTCTATGTAGTCTTGGCTTTCCTGGAGCTCACTATATATACCAGGCTGGCCTGGAGTTAACAGAAATCCTCCTGTCTCTGCCTCCCAACCGCTGGGATTAAAGGCACACACCACTATGTCTGTCTTTTACTATACATCTAAGGGACAGTTTTTAATGGTCATATCATTCTCATGGACAGGTTTTTCTTTCTAACATTCCAGAAACGTATTTCGTTATATTCTGCTACGTTTCTATTCAGAAATAAGATGTATTTTTAATGTTGTTTATTCAAAAGAAACCTTTCTTTTCTTCCTTCTGAACTTACTTATTTTTTCATTTTTTTTATTTCTTCAGCAGATAGTTTTAAATAGTATGTTATCCAGATATTTTAGAAAATATTTTAGAAAAAACAAAACAAGACAGAACCTAACAAAAAAGAGCAGGGTTCTAGAGTGTTGTCTCAGTAGTTAAGACCACAGACTACTCTTGCAGGTGACTGGAGTTTGGTTCCCAGTGCCTGTGCCAGACAGCTCACCACCACCTATAACTACAGCTTCAAGGGAATCAACACGCTCTTCAGGCTTGCATGGGCCCTTGTCTCATGTGTACAAGCTCTCTCTGTCTCTCTGTCTCTCTGTCTCTCTGTCTCTCTCTGTCTCTCTGTCTCTCTGTCTCTGTCTCTGTCTCTGTCTCTGTCTCTCTCTCTCTCTCTCTCTCTCTCTCTCTCTCTCTCTCTCTCTCTCACACACACACACACACACACTTTTTTTTTAAATGGGAACAAATTAATTAGTGCAGTGAGCCAGCCTGGACAATGCTAGTCATTCAATGTTCAACAGTTGAAAACTAACTCCCCTGTCTTTAGCCCTTCCACTTCCAAAACAATCTTACCTTATGATTCTAGTGGGGATTTGGGCTTTAATTTAACTTTCTATATTCTGGATGTCTTGAGTTGACTGATCTGATAATTTTTTTAGTATATGTGCCTAGTTGAATATTAATCCCTTCTAACTTGGTGTTTATTGACTTACCAACTCCTCAGCGACCTGCAGTGGCCCTTGTGAATATTATTGATTTTTAAAAAAATCAGATCTTATATTGCTGTTTCCTCTCACAGAGATACTTTCAAATGGTCTACTCTTTCATAAAAGTTGAATCGTAGGGACTCACTTCTGAGCAGTCTGATGGATGTCAATTGTTATTCTCTATGTGTGTTGCAGAATGATGCCCCTGTTATTATGGTCACAATCCAGGAAAACTTATTTAACCCTAAAGTCATTTGATCCCTAAACTCATAAACGTTAGGCATATATTTGTATGAAATACTGTTTACTGGATACCTAGGATATGAAAGATGAGGAACTCCATCTATATTCACATGTGAGGAATTGTTTAGTTATAAACAAGAGAGAATGTATGGATGCAGAGGAGAAGGATCACTTCAGAGAAATAGTCATAAAACCTAAGCGAGACACTTTATGCTCCTACTGCAGCTAGAGACTGGAAAATCACAAATCAAGATAAACTCACTGCTTCTGTAAGTCCTCAAGAGTATCAGCAGAAATTCCTGTTTCATTTTTCTCTCATCTTTTTGGCGGGGATGGCATCTCGGCTTCGGTAAGCAAATGGCTAGTTAATGACACCAGATCTCTGCTCTGTAAGATTTCTCACTTCAGTCAATTAGCAGAAGCTTATGAGGATCTCTCTTCTGCTTTCAATCAGTTGCCATCCATGCCTCCATAAAGGCAATGGCCACTGGGCAGAAGTGATCAGGGCCTTTGACCACAACCCAAAGACAAAGTCCCTGAGAATCAGCCTGAAGTTGCACATTATCGTTTTCTGAGTCAACAGTGTGAATGCTAACACAGAAAAGCCAGAGTTCATGAAGAAATCGACTTTCTCCTGAATTTGTGTTTAAGATAGTGTTTAGATACTCTTTTGCAAAGGCTCTTCTTTTTCTTTATCTGAGGCATCATTGACCCATGTTTGATTTCTTTCCTTCTCTCCTCCTGGACTCTCTGGTTTAAATCACCATCAGCCATGTTTTCATAAGAAAGCCTTGTCTCAGTAACATTTTTCAGAGCTAGCCCAGTGCTGAACTCAGTTCTATCTGCATCTTTGTGGATTCTATTAGGGAAATAACTTTATCTCTCACTTGACTCTTTCTCTTGACTCTACCACATTCCAGGAATAGAGAGAGATGAGTTCTTCATTGTCTTGCATGAACCACATCACAGAGAGGGTCAAGGGAAAATAGGCTACACAGGAACCTGGCCACCTTGACAACTCCATGTGAAGAAAGGAGGTACCTGGTTCATTAGTTCCTAGAGCTCACAGTAAAGAGAAAATCCATAGAATCTATAAAGTAGAGCAGGAGCGGCCAGTAGAGCCTGTATTGGATGAGATGAGCACAGCAGCTGGGGTTAGTGATGCTGCTTGATGGGAGGTATGGTCCTCCTGTGATGACACAGCTCTGCTTCTTGAAGGTTCCACACACAGGGCACTTGGCCAATGGTCTAAGATGCAGGATTTTTTTTAATTTATTTTTTTTACAATTTTCTTCAAAAGTACAATCTGCTGGGACCTTAGGCATTATAAAATCTTGCCATTTGCTTTGAATCTTGCCACTCTTCCAGCAATGCCCAATGTCAACAACCTTTCTGTGTGCTTCAGAGGCCTAGTTATGGTCTTAAGTGGGGTATGAAGGGTTGTTCTTAAATGGGGGTTAGTAACTCATTCACTTCATGATACATGGAATCTGTATACTGGGATATTTAGAGCATCTATCTTAGATACATTAACACAATATATGCTTTTATTTTGGCTTATGAATCAATTCATAAATTAGTTTATATCTAGGAAGCAAATGAATAACTTCAAAAATATTATATTCTGTTATATTATGCATATATTAAATTATAAAACCCATTGGGATCTCATATGTTGTCCTAATTCTTATTATTGCCTGTCATTCCAAGCAAATGAGGTTTTATATGGCGCTTACTGTGGCTTTGCATCGCTTTTGGGGTTGTGCCTCTTCTCCCTGCCCCATGCCCTCACAATGCTCATTAATAAAGTCTACTCATGAGTTCCGAACCTATTTGTCATTTCCTTGTCTTTAATTCAGAGCTGGTGCTGCTTCAATTTTTTTTGTTTTGTTTTGTTTTTTTTGGGTTTTTTGTTTTGTTTTGTTTTGTTTGTTGTTTTGTTTGTTTGTTTGTTGTTTTTGAGACAGGGTTTCTCTGTGTATCCCTGGCTGTCCTGGAATTCACTCTGTAGGGCAGGCTGGCCTCGAACTCAGAAATCCGCCTGCCTCTGCTTCCCAAGTGCTGGGATTAAAGGTGTGCACCACCACTGCCCGGCTCAATTTTTTTTCAATGTCCCAATTTGATATATCTTACCAGGTTCAATGATCAATTATGTATTTGATTTTCTCAAATCCTGGGTTTCTGGATTATATGAATAAATTATAGAAGCACACACATACACTATGTTATATACATATACATATATATGAGTATATATACATATATATCTGTATATACATATACACATATATATGTACATATATGTACATTTTTTTTTCTAAACCAGAATTTCCTGAGGTGATGACAGGGACTTCTTAAAGACTCCCTTTAAACTTCACACAGGTCCAGATCTGCCAATGATGTCTATTTCATCATGTTTTGCATAGATATGGGAGGATTTTGGTGAGGTGGCTCTTGTGATACCCAATGAAACACTGCCCTGCTTTTAGTTTTTAATGCTGGAATCCTTCGGGACCTCTTTGAGCTCCCAGGGAGTAGACAGTTATTACCTGTCTTGTTCTTCTGAAATTTTATCTATTTAAGTTTGCCATGTGATCTCATTTCCTTGATTTCTCACTCCTGATTCTGCTTCCAACACCATCAACTGTAGAGGGTTTACATCCCTAGTTGTCTAAGTCTTCCTTCTTTAGCATCCCTATAGATTCTTCTGGCCATGGTCACCACTAGGATGGCTTCTGCTCATCTTTATCTGTATGTTTGTAATATTATCTTTTTCACTGCCTTCCTTATGTCTCCTAAGTACATATTTTTATGAATTAAAGTCTTTTACTGATGCTACCTCCCTCATTACTTGCATGACAAATTCTAAAACATCTTTTACAACTATCAATTTTCTGCCTTCTACTATTCTCCAAATATCCATACGTCAGCCATTTACAAATAGCATCCCTGATTCTTCAAAATTACTTCTTGTTGTGTGCAGTTGTTCTATATTTTGAATTTAATGTTTTATTATCCATGTTTCAAATATAATTAAAATGACACATTTTATGAGGTGTGGATTTTACCATAATTACACTCGGACCCAAGGTAAAAATATGAGAGCAGCTGATGTGTTCCCACAAGTTCAATTTAAGTAGTAATCTGTCCTCCTTACACAGCACATTGCATGTGTTTCCGGGACAGTCTTGTGTTTGGCCTCAGATAGTTAATGTTCACAGAGCTATGTTTTTCAGAAGAACACAGGTTACTGAGATTTCATGGTGTCTAGAGAAAGACCAATGAGATGAGCCTTAGAGGTCTGAGTTTAAAGTCAGGGAAGAATTGAAAGATGCTGAGGTCTTCAAAGTACAGAAGGATTGAGAAAGGTGTAGGCAGGAGAGACATAATGCAGATGGAGACCTCCAGCAAACCTAGTGATGGACAAGAACCCAGACAGGAGAGCACATCACTGTAATAACCCTTACTTGGAATGCCCCATCCAGTTTCACTTACAAAGAGAACAAAAGATGAAAACATAACCTTCATAGCATCTGGTTCCCCATAGGTTTGACTATCGAGTGTTAGGTACACAAGTAGAAATCTTATTTAAATGAATAGTGATGCCCAGATTTGTATATGCCCATAAAAGTATCAAAACAACAAAATGATTTTTATAAAAATGTTTATGTCCTGCTTTGTTTTGAACTCGAAGAAGGAAGGAATCACAGTTGAGAAAAATGCTTTCATCAGATTGGTCTGATGACTGGGGGCACTCTATGTATTAATGATTATTACAGGAAGGCCCAGATTGTAAGTAATATAGTCCCTGGACAAGTGAGTTGTATAAGAAAGCAGGCTGAGCAAGCTACAAGGAGCAGTCCAGTAAGCAGCCCCCCTCCATGGTCTCTGCTTGAGTTTCTGCTACAAGTTCTACTCTGACTTCTGTTAGTGATGGAGTGTTACTTCTAAAAATAAATCTTTTCTTCCTCAAGTTATGTTTGTTTATGATGTTTTATCACAGTAGAAACCAAGATAAATTATTTAACAAACATGATATTGAAAATAATAAAATTATAGGAATTCTTATTGAATTTTCCCAGGATGGACAGATTTAAAATTTCACATGCCGATACATAGATAATGTCATTAAGTCCACTGTAAGCAATGGCATAGAGTTGCTTTGGCTTTTGGAGAAAGATCTGGCTGTCAAGTGTGTGCTATACAATAATTCAATTTTATTATTTCCATGGAAAGGAAATCCAACTTAAATTCAGTGTGACAGTGGGATATAAAGAGGAGAATTACAGGTTTGACATTTATACAGAACAAAGTAGTCTAAAAATACATCTACACACATATTTTCAGAAGTTTCTGGTTTGTACTATAGGTGGTAACACCAATATTCCTGTACATTTATAGACAAGGTGACCTGGTCCTCTGTGTTGACTAACTTTCTTTGATTGAAAGGCATAGCCAAGCATGCTAAAAATATATGGTGGACTTGTTGAGATAAACTACAATTCATATGACTTTGCAGGTGAATTTTTTTATTTGTCAGGAAAAAAAATTGGTCTCACCCCAACAACAATAGAAAGTAACTTTACTTTTTAGCCATGGTAATTGACTACACATGTAATTTTTGTTCTTTAGTCAGCAATAATCCAGTAATCTTTTCAATGAAAGATAAAGAAAATAGCACTTAACTCTTCTTTAAGCAACTATCCACAACACTCAGTGAGTACAGTTATTGATAATGTGTAAAATTCAAAAACATTGAGAAATGCATACATCATTTAGCTTGAATCTCATATAGGCTTCTAGGTGTCACATTAATAATAGATCCATGTTCTTTCCACAGGTTCTTCTCTATGTGATGATATAAAGTTCACTACTTTGTTCTCAAAAGCATGCTCTCCCTTTCTCTCTCTCTCTCTCTCTCTCTCT
>NW_022196904.1:61086808-61088064 GCF_008632895.1 Mastomys coucha
CTCTCTCTCTCTCTCTCTCTCTCTCTCTCTCTCTTTCATTTGCCAAAAATTCCAAAGCTCTATATCAAGCTCTAAGTCATTTTATAGATAAATATTAGACATAATTGGTATGCCATAAATTAAGTGCATGGCTTCCATCAATCCAAGCCACCAGTGGTCTGAATAGAATAGAAAGAAGGATGAGTCAAAAGCATTGTTTCTCTGCTGGAATGTATTTGAGCTACAGCATCAGAATTTCTGTCTCCTGCTTTAGACTTGAACTAGAAGTGAGATCTGTAGCTGTTCTAGGTTTCAGTCTTCCATCTGCCATGTTTGAACTTCTTAGCTTCCTTAACTATGTGAGTTATTATACCTTGGGGCAAATCTCCAGAGATCCTGAATCACTACAATAGGAAAGGTGAAACATGTATTATAGAGTCACACAAACTTGAAATAGTGCCCCAACACTTTTTTATCTCTCTCTCTCTCTCTCTCTCTCTCTCTCTCTCTCTCTCTCTCTCTCTATCCACCTACATATATATGTCATCATGTTTTAATGAAAACCTCAGTTATTGGTGTGCAATATGTCATACATTAAGTGGAGAAGGGCAAACATATCCTTAATTCTTCTTCAATGGGGTTATTGGATTTATCATGATCTGTGGTCAAACATGTTTGCTTGTAAGAGCATAGAATTTTTTAAAAGAGAGTAATATATGACAGACAATTATTTTCGTGCCTGGTCCCAAGGCAAAAGGTTGATAGATCATAAAAAGGCTTCTAGATATGCATTTGGCCTGGTTTTTAACTAATGGAACAAAAGAGGTGATAAACTTTGGAATTGTGATGAGTCTATGATCTTTTCTTTTTTTTTTTCTTTTCTTACCTTTTGAAATTTTTTTTATTTTAGATATTTTCTTTATTTACATGAGAATTTCTCCATTCCCAGCTTCCCCTCCAAAAAACAAAGAAACAAACAAAAACAAACCCCTGTTGCCTCCCCCTTCCCCATGCCTGCCACCCCACCCTCTCCCACTTTCTGGCACTGGCATTCCCCTACACTGGGGCTCAGAACCTTCACAGGGCCGAGGACCTCTCCTCCTATTGATGATCGATTTTGCAATCCTCTACCATACACATGCTGCCTGAACAATCAGACCTCTCCATGTGCAGTCCTTGGTTGGTGGTTGAGATCCTGAGAGCTCTGAAGGTACTAGTTAGTTCATATTGTTGTTCATCCTAAGGGGCTGCAAACCCCTCAGCTCCTTTGGTCCTTT
>NW_022196904.1:61089244-61097408 GCF_008632895.1 Mastomys coucha
GAGGTCCCTGATCCACTTGGACTTGAGCTTTGTACAAGGAGAAAGGAATGGATCAATTTGCATTTTCCACTTTCATCACTTATTTCTGTAAAGAAATGAAATTGGTAGCCCAAAAAAACTTTACTACAGTGTGCCCACTGTTCATAGTCTCACCTATGTCTCAAAACTGTTTCAAAAGTACACAAAAGATAAACAGATAAACAAATGCTAAATGTAGGTGTTGGCTTCCTGTCATTGGCCCAATTGGTCACACTCTGTCATCATTTGAATACTTCTTTTACAGTCTGTTGACCAGATCTGTATGCCTTGGAAGAAGGCTTGGACTTAGCAATGTTTACTTTGAAGGGAGGCCCATTCTATGAATGATCTGAAGATGGTACATAAATTACCTCTTCCCCTGTCATCCACCTGCAAGAAAGGAATAAAGTGTAATGGACCAAGGTGAAGGTGGAAGAGGGAAGGGCAGGGATGTGAAATACAGCAGGTTTGGGAAAGTGATATTACCTGAGTGATGGATATTAATGTTCTGAGCTCACATACAACAGCTTTAACTTTCCCTTTCGGAGACATGGATGGACCTTAATCATGTTTGCCTGAAGTAAGTGTCCCACTGCTACTAAATTCCAGGAGTAAAATTCCCCTAAGTTTTTAGCTTACAAAAATGAAACACACACACACTTTGAAGTTTAATTGCATGCCTGAAATACCTTGTAATGGTGAGTACTTGTTAGTATCATATGTGAGGACTTCTGACTTCTCCAGGATGGTTTCTTTAGTGCATCTTTCCCATGCATTATCTTTACTATTCATTTGCATTTAATTAATATTTATAGGGACTGACAATTTCATTCATTCTAAGTAAATATTATGCTTGGATATTTGTTAATTTTTTAACTTAATGGAAGCTTCTGGTTTTAGAAATTCATGTACAACTATGAATTTGTTCAGTGTATTGTTGCAACATGATCTACTCTAAATATTATGTTAAGGGTAGAAGATACAAAGATACATAAGCCAAGAACTAATCTTAAGTACTTTGCTGTCTAAGGATATGGACCAGAGGTCAAGTAAGTATTAAGGCTGACATGGATCTGGGAAGGGGATGTTCAAAAAAGTGTGGGAAGCATTTGTATAGATTGTCTTATTGAAACCATGTCTAGAAAGCTAGGTAGTGGGTGCTGTGTTTAAGGAGATGGGGGTCATTCCAAAGTCAGCTTCAGCAAACCCTTTTTATGTAGAAACTCTGGAAAACTATACCAGATACTCTGAGGTTTTAAGAAACTGGTAAATCTATACCTTGTGAAAGACTATAAACTATTTCAAGCTACTTATGGCTTTTAGATATGCCCTGTCTCTGATAACTAGAGCTTGCCCATCACTTTCCTTTAATCCCACTTTATTATTATGAACTAAGATTTACCAAGTCAGTAAAAAATTATTCTTATTCCTCATCAACAGTAACTTGCAAAAATATGAAAAATGACTCTAAATTATACCTGAGAGGAAAGGTTGTCTATCCTATGTTAGTCCGAATAGATTGAGATGACCTGTCATAACAGAATAGACAGTGGTAAGATACAACACCAGAGCCCATAAATTCAATACTACAATGTTTTTCATACATTCATTTTATATATCTATTTCATATTATAGATATGCTATGTGCTCTGAATTCTTTTCTTCAGCACTAGCACAGTGCATCAGTCTCTCTCTAGGACACTGTTAGCCACCAAAGACAAGAGAAAGACAGGACCTTACAATTTTGAAAATATATGCTTAGAATTGATCTCAACACTGAAGCCTATTTCATTAGCCAAAGCAATCCATTTGGCCATGTGCTGGGGATGGGTAATTCTTAACCCTGAAGATGAGAAGGAATAGTCTGTCATGACCAACGCTGTTACTGAAAATGAATTTTCACCTACTTTAGTGTCTTCAAATTTGTGGGCATTTCCTACCTAACTGTCTGAAAGAAAATTATTTAATGTCTTGAAAATGTGCTTCCTTTAGTTGGGTAAACCACTAGATGTGGTCATTTAGGGAAGAAAATAAAAGCAAAGAAGTCACTTTGGTTTTAGGGAGAAATCATGTGAGTCTCCATATTTAACTGAAATTATTATAAAGATGGATTATTATAAATCTACTATTTAGTAATAGGGACTTCTTTAAACTTTGTTAATGTTATGGAAATAACCCTAGAGAATATCCCTATTGTGCCATTTAATAAAAGTTCAATTGCTTAGATTTCAGGTCATCAAACTAAAATCATGGAGTGAAATGCAGGCTGTTTTTTATTAATGATGTTGGGATGCAGCCAGGACCATGTGCTTAAGACTACCCATAGCTACTTTCATATGACAGTGTCACAGTGAATCATTACAATCACCCTGCCTGAAGACTGTTTATTATCTGAACTTTAGAGGAGATGTTTGTTAACTCATCATATAGGTTAAATCACATTATGATTATTTGAGTCAACCAATCTATTCATTCATTAAAGAAATATGTTTGTAGTTATCATTATGTACCCAATTCTGTTCATACTGCTGACGTATGAAATGAGTGAAATGGAGTCTTTTCCTAATGCAAATTATAGCTTAGTGGAGAAAACAGACATTAAACAAATTATCCTTTAAATAAATCTTAAATTTCATACTAAGTGATGGGAGGCAAAGAGTATGGGCTGACAACTACATAGAATGAAGAAAATTAATTTGGATCGAGATAAAAACTTGCATCTCCTTTGAGTATATGTTTCTACAGCTGAGATTTAAAAATTCAAGCAAATTAAATGATGAGAGCAGCATATGCGAAGTTCCTAGGGAAAATAAAGAATGGATAACATTTACAAGGGGATGAAATATATTCGGGGGCATATTAGGTCAGAGTATAGTACGCAGTAAGAGGTCAGCCCAGATAAAGAAAACTTAACAGTTGTAGCCCATGATTAGGAGATATAAATGAGACTCGTTAATGGAAGAGAAAGAGATGAGAGAAAGGGTAATTGCATTTCTGATTCACTCATCTGATGGAGGGTCTTTGGCATAAGAACACAAAAAAGAACTGGGTTTAGAAAAAGAATGTGTACAAAGGCCCACACACATTTAAGGACATTGCAAATATCCTATGAAGATGGGCTTTAGGGTAATAGCATGTTCAAAGAAATTATACACCATAAAACAAAGAATCTTGGGATTAAAACAATGGATTTTTAGACACTCAACATGTGAACTGAAGGAGATGAATATGTCCATAGGAGGATATTATGCTGTTTTTTTCCAGGGAAGAGAGAATTTGAAGGAGGAAGTTGCTTCTAGATGTATCATTAGGGAATTAATCCAGAGAGCCATGGGAATGACTAGAGTCAGTCTCTCCAGATCTGCTGCTTTGATGGCCACTGGCAACAGTGGTCATCAGGAGGTTTCAATGGCAACATTGGAAGTTAGTCTCTACAGAGGGAACAGGTTCTATTGAAAGGTAACAAGTGCTTTCTGCAGAGTACACCAACAACATCATGTTAGTGTGTCTTCCCAAAGACCTGGAGGATAACTTGTTTCTATAAATTCATGGGAACAGACTTAGATTTGCAACAATTTTAACTTACAATTGACATTGCCACTTAATTTTGCTCCTCTAAGACATTTTATGTCATATTAATGTCTTCACTTACATTGAACAGGGCTGTTGAGATGGTGCAGTAGGTAAAAAGTCTTTATCAGGAAAGCTTGACAACCTGAGTTTAATTCCTAAAACTTGGGGTGGAACAGAGGACTCCTAAAAGTCCTCCTCTGGTCTCCAAACATACAGTGGCTCATGTGCAGCAACACTTACTAATGTTTCTTAAATGCATAAGAGGCAGTTAGAACAGCCCCCAGGAACTTGAGATAATCCTTATATGAATCTGTCTAATATAAAAGTGAAAAATAAGACATTCATATAAAGACCCAAAATTGGTAGTGACTATGGCAGTTTTGTCTCTGAAGAATAATTTAGGATCTCAAAAATGATGGTGTACTCTCCTCTGAAAGTGTCTTGAAATGTTTGCAAAATTTTTCCTGATTTTCTGTTCATGGATAACTTAAGATAACACTTGGAACTGATAGAAAAATGATTAGATTGTTTTTGCTGAGGCAAATGTAAGTTTAGTAAACCTAGCACAGACATAAATGATTGTCTTTCATGACTATAGTAGTAAGTTTAAATTTTTTTTGTGAATGTGAATTTGGGTTGTACAAACTCTGAGAAGAATCCACAAAGGAATGACCTTTGTCTGTTTGCTTGTTTTAAAAACTTAAAGCAATGATTCTTGTTTATTTTAGATAGAGTTGTTTCAAGAATTAATTTGCTTTAAAATATGATAGCAGTACTATTTTAAGTGCTTGGTTTTATTTCTCCAAGGCTATGTAAGTCCCTGCTTGGCTAATCTTGGTGTTGAAATCCCACGTCTGTTCAGAAACTTCTTGTCACAGTTTGGATGGTGTATAGCACAATGATCCAAAGATAAGGAGTGTGATAGTTGGAGAGATGGTTCAGGGGTTAAGAGCACTTGCTTCTCTTGCAGAGGATTCATGTTTAGGTCCCAGCATCCATCTAGGATGGCACATAACCACCTGTAGATTCAGTACCAGGTTATTTAATGCCTTCTTCTGACCTTGGAGGACACCTACAAGCATATGGTATACATACATACACTCAAGACATGTACACATATGTTTAAAATACATATTTTTTTTCTGAAAGGGAATGTGAATGGGATCCTCAATTTTAGGGATCCAAGTTCACATCCTTTAACAGAGTCCTAGAATCTGATTGCTTATCCTTTCCTGCTAACGTGGGCTGAATAATCCATAATACTTCTCTACCTTCCTCACAAGCTCAAAGACAATTGGTTCTAGCTCTTCATTCCAGTATTGTGATGATAATTAAACTGAAAATAAGATTATGGCTTCTTGTTGTTATTAGGTAAAAAGGCAAAGCCATCAATATGACCCGTGAGGCTTTGCTTTTGTCTCCCTCTAGCCTCTTCTAGGATACACTCTTCCCAATTTTCTCTACTCCACCTGTTTCATTATGTGAACCTGCCTTTGTTACAGCTTTTCTCGCCTTTGCCCAGAGTACCCTTGTATTCTTCTTTATGTTTGAAACCAATAAGTCCTGTTGCATATGGAGCTGAAGGTTCGGGAATTAAGGAATTATCATGGATTATCTAGTTGGGCCCAACATAATCAAGCCATTGGGTGGGAGATGGAGGCTGGAAGTTGAAAGTGGGAGGCAAGGGATGGGAAGCTGCAAGTTCTGTTTGGAAGAGAATGAGACACAAAGTAGACGATACAGACACTAGCTTTGAGAATGAAGGGAGGACCTATGGTCCTACACAGCCCCCAAAGCCTCCAGACACTTGAAAAGACAGGGCAACGGACTATGTCTTAAAGTCTCAACAAGTCATCAGCTCAGTTAACATCTTGATTTTTAGCTCAGTGAGATGCATTTTAAACTTTCAACCTCCCAAGCTATAAGAAACCAGTGCCATTGTGAGCTGCTAAAATTTGACCACGTGCTATGGCAGCAACTTAAACAAACTGCCTCCAAGATCCTTTACCTAAACAGCCATCTGTTCCAGGCCCATGTCTTCAGGACACTCTTGGTACATACTCCTCATCAGGTCAGATTCTGCCTCCTGTTATATTCAAGCTACTTGGAGGCATCCTTCAGAGCACATGCCCACATGTGACCTTGTAGGTCTAGGAATAGCATGGCTTTTATCTGCTCCTTTGTTGCTTGTTAAATTACATTGGGGAAAAAACAGGGCAAATTCAAGGAATAAATGTATAAATGAGTGAATAAATGAATGAATGAATGAATATTGTAGTGTGAATATTTGGTACTGAAATAAATAGAAGCAGAGAGAAGTAGAGGGATATGGCATATATTCTGTATGTGTCTTTGACCTTCCTCCCCAGCATAAACATCTTAGTAGGACAGCATCCCTTTTCTCTACAGACATTATAGAGACAATTCATTTTCCCAGCTTTGTTTGGGTTAGGTCCCATGTCCTGGAGCCAGCCAATAGCATCACTGGACTTAGACTGTGTCCATGTTTCTGTGTGTATTTCAATGTCAATGGACAATGTTGGGTGTCATTCTTCAATTAAAATCTAACTTTTTTTTTTGGTTTTTGTTTTGAGACAGGGTTTTTCTGTGTAGCCCTGGCTGTCCTAGAACTCACTCTGTAGACCAGGCTGGCCTCGAACTCAGAAATCCATCTGCCTCTGCCTCCCAAGTGCTGGGATTAAAGGCATGAGCCACCACCACCCGGCAAAATCTAACTTTTAAAACATATGGATGAGTGCCTATGGAGGCCAGAAGATGGAGCTGGATATCCTCAACCTGGATTTATATAGGTGTTTGTGAGACACCTGACATGGGTGTTGGGAATTAAACTCTGGTTTTCTGCAAGAACAGCCTATGCACTTTTTTTTTTTAAATCACTTAGCATCCCTCAGGGATTTAGTTTCATCTCTTTTGGTGGTTTTTTTTAACACTTTGTCCTGAACAGTGGTCCCAGGTTACGATAGAAACTGTGGCAAGACAGACATCCCCTTCTCATGGTGGCAAAAAATAGGAGGTCTTAAAAACAATGGGTAAAGAGCAATGGAATTTATCCACTATGTGTCCTGAACTGTATTTATGAGGGACATTTGGCTTCCCAATTATGGTACCTTCAAGCCATTGTCCAAACTCAAAATACTGATGTTTACCTTGTCCTTCCTAATATGGCCAGCTTGATAATGTCGAGGAAGACATAAGACAATTAAAGCATCATCAGATCAGACATTTTAGTGACAGCAACAAATTACCTCTAGAGAATTTCAACAGCAAACACTTTTGTACAAAAGGAAGAGGATAAGGAAGAATGGAGAAGCAAGTGCAGGAAGCAGAAGCTGTGGACAACAGCCAGAATCAGGTGTGGAAGGACACCGTGCTTGTCCCCATAAACACAGACAGCCCAGCACATTGCCCCCACATAAACCGCATGCATTGTCTGCTGTCCCCTGGACACCATTCCTGGCACTACAGCTCCCTCTTCCCTAGGAGATTAGCTGGGACTTCCACTGCCATCTGCTGCCATGGGCATCTATGGTCCTCTACTTCCCTTGTGAGCATAACTGGCTGGCAGTTTAAGTCCAGGGATGCTATTGACTGGCTCCAGTACATGGGGCCTAACCAGCACAAAGCTGGGAAAATGAATTGTCTCTGCAATGTCTGTAGAGAAAAGGGATGCTGTTCTGCTAAGATGTTTAATCTGAGAAGAAAGGTCAAAGAAGTGTCAGTTATAAAATTTAAAAAAAAATGAAAAGCCAATGTTCATTCAGGCGGCCTCTATTTTTGACTCAGTGAAAAGAGTATGAGAGCTTGTGTTTTCAGCTTAGTTAATTAAATAATAATTAATTAATTAATTAATTCTTTCTTGTGACCTTTAAGCTACTTATGAAACCTTTAGCTGCAAACAGCGTGCCCAGCTGGGCCCTGGTTCTCAAGGCATACTATGTAGTATTCGGTCATAGTAGCTATATTCGTTCTTTTGGTCAAAAACACTATTCCATGAGAACCCTTATGCTTTGAGACCTGTTTTGTTGTTGTTGCTTTGGCTCAGCCTCGTTTTTGGTTTTTCTGTTTTCATGGAGAGAGGGTTTGTGTTGCCTTCTCCTACTGACCTTGCCAGGAGTCAGTTTCTGTTGGTATATGCAAATCAAATCCCTAGTGATTCTCAACTCCACCTGGGATTTTTTTGAAGCAGCATATAAGACAGATTTCCTAATCAATGTTGGTTTGTTATTGCTTACCCAAGTGGTTAATAAACCCATCCCAGTCCTGAGCATAGCTAGGAAGACTTCATTGACTGTAATAGAGCTGCTCTTTTCTTTCTGGCTAAAGTGGCCATATAAACTATAATTATGCACTAATTACGGTTCTACTGGTCAGATAGCAGGAGGCAACGTGCATTATGCAGCCTGCAGAACATTAGAGGAGGATTGGGTTGGAAAATATAAAAAAAGTTGTATAAAATTTGGAAGTCTTGTTTTTTTTTCAGAAAATGCAATGTTTTGAAGGGAGTTCAGGGGAAACTAAGTCTTTTTTTTTTTTATTTTAGATATTTTCTTTT
>NW_022196904.1:61105842-61154732 GCF_008632895.1 Mastomys coucha
GATCGTGTCCCTGCTGCCCTGCGGCTCCCCCGGGAGTCGTGGGGCCTGTGGCTCCTGGCTGGCTGCTCCGAAACTAAGTCTTGATAACTGGGGGTACGATACTTTAATTGGCAAAGTGCTTTCTTTGCAAGCATAAGAGCCTGATTTTATCCCAGAATTCATGTAAAATTGCCATGAATGGTGACTATCCGCTTATAATTCAATGCTGAGAAGGTAGAGAGAGTAAGATCCGTGGGGCTAGCTCAATAGCCTAATTATGTTCTTGGTGAGCCTCAGATCTCATTGTTTCAGATCACATACCACACACAGACACACAGACACACAGACAAACACACACACATACACTGACACACACACCACACTATACACAGACCAACTACACACACATACACACCACATACACACATCCCACATACACATATCCTACACACACACACACACACACACACACACATATACACACACTTCACATTTACACACATCACACATTCACATACAACACACATATACACATACATACACCACACCATACACACATATCACACACACATACACACACAATACACACATATACATACACACCACATCCCAAACAACACACATATACACACATCCCATATACACACACCACATATACCACACACACACACACACACACATACACACATACACATCACACACCACATACACATATCATATACACCCCACAAATACAAGAATATTCACTCCTACCAGTAAGTTTGAAATTCAGTCAGTCTCTGAATTACAGGAACCATTAAACTGTGCAACATCCATTTCTATTAGAAGTTTTAGGTGGAGAGAATATGATTTGAGAAGCAGGAAAGAGGTGCTGATCCTGACACCCCCCCACATGATCACACATGTGAACAGTCACACACAAGGAAGCCACCTGCACACCAATGTACACAGCTTTCATATTTCCCTGTGATCTCACCCTGCTGCCTGTCAGAAAGAGTGTCCCGGCCACGGCTGTGCGCATACTTCACAAGAGCTTAGCATAGAGAGGACATATTTAACAGTTTATAACTGTCTCAGTGACAGCGAGTTCTAATTTAAAACTCCTGTGTAATACTTGTTAGGATGTTTTTATATCAAAAGGCCAGCCAAGGTCTTCCATGAAAAATTTCTAGACAGTGAAAGAAAGTAATCCTTTTTAGTGATGTTTGGCTTCTCCTCTGCGGTAGGCGATCTCGGTTTCATATTTTATATTCATGGTTTGTTAGTGAAAGGTACTCCCGCAAAGACCTCACAGAAAAAGAGAAGGAAATCACCACAGTCTACAAGGGAGAGGCACACAGAACAACTAGAAATACCTGCAGAAATTCTAAAGTGCCTTGAAAAACTGTCTTTTGTTCTCTTGAGGGATTCCTGGCTACTAGGCTGTTGGGCGTGACTGAGGCATGAGTTGGCACTGGGTCACTTTTCAAATTTGCATCTCGTATAAAATAAATAACAGGATCTGAATTCATCTAGTTGCTGTCCCAGAGGATGTGGCCACCTTCCCACTGCACCTTTATCTGGAAGGAATTCAAGACAAATTACAGTCCCCTAGGGGGTGTGGTCAGAGGTGAGGGTGAGCTGCCTATCACACTTAGTAGTCAGTGCTAACTTGGGGAGTTATCTTTCACTGCTGCTGGCCAGCACATTGCAAGAAATAAGACATGTGGTAGCCTCTTCCCATCGTTGCTTCAGGAACATTCTTTGATTTTGTTACAAAATCACATATGTTGAAGCACAAGTGTATGCGAATTTGTGAACATGTGTAAACAAGTGTGAGCATATATAGGTCTATTTGGACTGAGTCTTATAGAGAGCATCTTGGCTGCTTTGTGAACGTTCTATGCTTTTGCAATTTTGATGTGGACTCGTGAAAACTATGTGTAAATGGCCTAAAAAATGAGCAAATGGTTTCCAGAATTTTTCCTATGCATTCAGTCATACCAAGTTACTTGAAAGCTGTTAAATATTAATTATTTCTGAAATGAACTTCTTGGGCAAGTATCAGAGATCTCTTAACAGTCACCCATATAGACTACTTTTAGGCTAGAAGAAAAAAACAATGACAAAATAGCACCCTACACTAACTGTTCCCTTTATTGTATATATGACAGGCTATATTTAACAACTAGACATGTCTCTCTGATTCTCTTATTTATCTATTTTTTGTCTTAATGTGTTGTATGCATATTTTATAAGTTGTGTCAGGAAGCCTTTGGATAAAATTATGTATGTGTATGTGGGTGAAGAATACCTTGAGAAACGTGGTAAATAAATAAATAATACCTGATTTGTATGGGGTACTTTAATTTATTTTTTAGACAATACATTCAACCTCATGTTAGCTCAACGGCTGGCATGCATTGAGATGGTTATCATTTTCTTTCTTTTTCAATATAATGAAAAATGGGAATAATCTTTAATACTAATGAGCTAGTGTTTAAAAGCATTATTGATTTCTTTTAGCTGACATTACATTTCTTTATAATTCATGCTTTACTAAGATTTATTAACAAATATAGTTAGAAAATGGATTTTTTTTTTTAGATGCCTATTTGGGTGTAGATCACAGCCTTGAAGCACACAGCCTTTTTGAGATTGTGTTAGTAAGAACTACGGGTGATGATTTTGCCCCAGTCATGGGAAATGTTCATTTACGAAAATAAAGACTATTTTGGCTCTTTTCACCACTGTCTGCTCTGTAAAGGATCTTTTGTAGAAGTTGCTATGATGCCCTGCAGCTCTGTCTGATCCAGTGTAGTTCATTAAACTCTGGTTTCTGGTGTAGGGCAATGGCAAATCTTATTTCACTTTTACGCTTTCAAATTTTCTCTATTCTCTATCTTCTCTGACCATTCGATCCCTGTGTACAACAACTCCTTCATATGTCACCAAAAGTGTTAGAGATATGTTTGTTCAAATACTATACATTGGTGATGGAAAATGCTTGTCTGTGACACCTGAATTACATTAGTACATTCTGTGGATTCAGAAAAATAGAGAGGACTATTTTCAGACTAACAGAACTTCCCAGTAGGACAAGGTTTGTACTTCATAAAGGCTAAAGACAAAACATCTCCCCTGGGACGTGAGAGCAGCCACAGACTGGAATCACCACATCTCTTCAAGACTATTTACTTCCAGGTTCTACTGTCCCACCCCCTTAGCAATTGGTGGCCACTATGGTTCATTAGCTGTTTTGTATGGATACCCCTCACCCTACTATTCCTGCTGCGCTGTCAGTCCTGCCAGGATAGAAGTGGGACACCATATCATGTTAATGACTCAGTATCTTGCCTGTGACACAGGCAAACTATTATTAAAGATTTAAGGTTTAAGATTCTCTAGTTGAGGAACAAGGCAGATTTGACACTCTAGAATGCTTATGATTTTCTGAGGAGGTCCCACACATTCCACATGGGCTCTTGATTACATTCTCAGAATAGTCCTGTGGGCAGACAGTCTTCCTACCAATTTATGTATGGAAACTTATAAGACTAAAAGTTTGGGACATTGCCTAGAGAAGAGTGGGTAGCATGATACAGTCTTTTATTCTGCTCTGCAATCACACTGCAGTGTACAAACAGTAGCTAAGACAGGATTTTATACACCAATGCTCTCTCACAGTCAATTCTACATGGAGTGGTTAGGGAAATTTAGTAAAGTATGAGACAAAAAAACCCATGCTTTCAGGTTCAAACACATCATTGGCCACGTATTATACTCAGGATAAAGTCCTAATATACACGATCAGTTCTTTCTTGCTTCCTAGCTTCCCCCACAACTCAGATTTGACCTCACTGACCTGCCTGCCTTTTACCTTGTCTCTCAATCTGAAGTCTCAGTATCCCTTGCGCTAATCCTCTGAAAACCAGGGTGATATATTTTTGCTTCAAACAGATATTTTTTCTCCCAAGTCATGCCTGGTCCCTTCCTTCTCTGTTTAGGTGTCTCACCTGCTCAGAGGGCTTCTCTGTTCCACCCAGTAGCACCTGCTCCTTTTTCCATTTCCTTACTATACAATTTCTTTCTGAGAGTTTCACCATTGGCGGGTGCCACCGTATGTAGGTATCTGAGAGCTTCTTTGCTTCTATCCCAGGCAAAAAAGCTCAGACGTTCAGCAGCTGTCTCTGTTCATGGTATTTCCTTCAACACCCACTCCCTACCTGGCATTTCATAGGTTTGCAATGAGCCAAGTAAAACTTTAATGACCCAGTATTCTGTCAGAAGTGCATGGGCAACTTTGATGCCTCACTGGATTCTTCATTTTCATTTATGAAATAGAGAGCGCCATGTTGGGTTCAGAACCCCAAAATGATTGAACATTGACATCTGATCCAACAGAAGGTACCTGTATTGAGTGAGAAAGAAGCTCCAAACTAAATCTCCAAAGGCATGCCCAATTCCAAGGTGATTTTTACATTGTTTGAGGGCAGTGGTTCTCAACCTTCCTAATGCTGTGACCCTTTAATACAGTTTTTCATGTTGTGGTGACCCCCAACCACAATTATTTCATTGATGTTTCATAACTGAAAATTTACTACTGTTATAAATAGTATTGTAAATAGCTAATAGGCAGGATACCTGATATGCAACTGTAAGGGGGTCACAACCCACAGGCTGAAAACTGCAGTTCAAAGGGAATTGATCTTATTTTTAACTATACCAAAAGTAGTCTTATCTGGACTGAAGATAAAAATTTACTTATAAAACTAAGAACATAAACTCCCACATACTAGTTAATAAGTTGTGACTGCTGTGTATGCTTTATACTATGTCGTATATATAAATTAACATATACATATACATGTATATGTCCTCGTCTAGTTTCCTTGAGATACAAATTCTTCTCCCTAATCCATGCTGATGTCAAGTGCCTTGTGGTTTGAAGGATGTGTGCCAAGTGAGATGTGCTTAGATGGCTAGAAATAACATTTGCAAACAACCCAGCCCAGCTCTGTTGCCTGAGCAAAACAATCTGAATCAGGTTCAAAGCTACCCATCTCTGTCAGATGTCCCCACTCTCCCCACCCTTCCACAGCTTCATCTCATTCCCAGCACCTCCTCCCTAACACCAATACACAAAGGCACATACACCACAGGGCAACCTCAAATCTATGGAGCACAGCCAAGGATTTGAAACTGAGGTTTCCTGTGCCAAGCACTCTCCTGCTAAGCTCCGAGTACAACACCCTCTTTTGGCTTTGCTAAAGCTTCCCGACAAATCTTAAACCAGATACACTCCTTTTAATCCTATTGTTACTATCCTGCGTGGTGCCAAAGTAAAGACAAGCCGTGCTTTTAAAATGGGGACACTAAGGAGATATAAGTAGGATACAGAAAACATACTTAAAACTATTCCCTACAGGGTTAAAGCATGATCTCTCCTAACCAGGCTTCCTCCTTCCTGGCTCCCCCTTCCTGTGCAGTAGTAAGTAAATAAATGAGCCAAGAAGCACCCCTCTACTGTGTTTTCTTTTGAGAGGACAGTGTACTGTGAATGCTTTGTTGTTTCATTTTAATTCACAGAGAAAGCCAAAGCACCTACTATGAGCATGCTGCAGAGGCAGCACATATATCCTCCCCTTTACAATTATCATGCCCAGTGAGAGCAGGCATGAGTGAGCCAGGGACTGCAGCTCACAGAAGTGCAATGATTTATGGATCAAACAACCATTTATTGGAATGTGACTGCCATTCAAATTCAAATACAAGGGCTCAAACATCCAAGCTTTTACTCGTTTCTAATATTCGAGAATGCAAATACATACATATATACATACACACACACATACATACACACATACATACATACATACATACATACATACATACATACATAAGCATGCATATTGTTCAAATGATAAAGGAAAGATGCCAACTTTATGCATTTGTGTAAGTGCGATGAAACTAAGAAGAAGGAAACCCAAAAAAAAAGACAAGAGGAAGGAAGCTACAAAGATGGCAGAACTGAGCAAACATGGTGCCGACATTAGATGTGCTGATATAGTGTTTATTTGCTTGCTGAAAGTCAGGGGTGTCTGTTTTACTTGGAGCAGGACCCCTTCATGCAGGTTGAAAGCCTTTGAGGCAATCAAGCAGTAAACTGGTTGATAGGAAGTGGTGCGCTGACCCTACTCTGTGTTGGGAGAGAGGACTTCCTAGTGAGTGAGACCAAGGGAAGATGAATTAATGCTTTTTACCAGCAGGGGTTCTGCACCCCTTCCTTTCTGAGGTGAAATCACCCAATATAACCTCCATCTCATCAGGGCTATGACAGCTCTTTGTCACACATCGACACAGAACTTCTGAGGGGAATACTGAAAAAAAAATGGCTAGGAAATAAATATGAAAACACAAAGGTAGGGGGAAAAGAGTTGATTTTCAAAATTACATAGACTGACAAACAGGGGCCTGAACCTGTGCAAAAGTTGAGAATGTGGTCAATTCAATTGCACATGTTATTAAATCTGCCGCCTTCCTTCAAAGAGCCACCCAGTCTCAACCAGTATAGTTCTTCCAAGTAGGTGGTGTAGTAAGTGTATTCACTGGGTAGCACAAATGCGAATGTACCTGATTCAGGCAGACATCTTGAAAACAGGGCTTGTAGACTCCTATCTCTCAAATTTTAAAGGAGGGCTCCTTGAGGCATAACAACAAAACAAACTATTTTTCATTCCTGTATGTCTTATGAGAGGAGTGGCCTTAGTCAGGAATCTGAATTTCATTTCAGATACAGAGAACCCACTGGAAACATTTCAGAACCTCTGCTTCCACAAATCGTTGCAATATGCCTTCCCATGCTTTAAGCACTAAATATAGTTTGAAGCCTCCTTTTCCCACAACTGTTGATTCTGAGTAATTTCTTGGATTGACATCTGTGCATTTCTTTCCGTCAAACGCAGAGATGCTAAACTGACAACCCTCTGGTCAGATATTAAAATGTACAATCCCTCCTACTCTTGTAACGCTTGGATGATGTGCAGTTATTGTCCTGAAATCCAGTCATTGGAGTTGAAAGATAAATATTATTCCATATCTTATTGAATAAAATATATTATATCACAGGTGATGGAGACAGATTGACTCAATAAATTCTAATAGTGTATGCTGAGAAATAGTGGCAATAAAAATGCTGATGGCTCGACCCGGGGAGAATATTGAATGTCATTAACATGCCATTTCCTCTGTTCTGATCTCCCTGTCCTGTTCTTCACACTGTTATAATCTCTGTCACAGGATTTTTCTTCGGTTTATCAGCCTAAGAAAAAGAATGTCCTTTTTTTCCAGTGCCTTAAATTACCCAGGACTCCACTGATTGAAGAAATGATGTAGCAGCGTAAAGTACAAAAACCTGGTGTGGAATGTTTGCTTGATAACATTCCCTAAATGAGATACCTCTGTGTTCTATAGCTTGGGATCACCTCAAAATTTTGTTCACATTCTCTTTTTATAACTTCATTATTTTTCCTATTAAGTGAATCTGTTTGGAATGATGACTGGGAATTTAAAGACAAGTTTGAAGAGTTTGTTAGGAAGTTTGAACTAATTCACATTAAGAGATTATTTTTTAAAGATTAATTACATAACGCTTTTTACTCAAGAAAGTGAAATAATTGTAGTTTAGAAGTTTGTGTTGATTCCTATTTTCTGGATATTGTCTGGGAGACAATGAACACCAAAGATGCACACACACACACACACACACACACACACACACACAAACACACACACACACACACACACACGCTCATACGTTCACACAAGGAAGTAGGCATGCAAGCACACATGTTATGCTGATGGAACTTAGGTTTTTTTAGCTTGCAATACTTCTATTAATATACCAATAAGGTTTATATTGGGAGAGTAGCAATAGTCAAAGATAACATCTTATAAGACAAGGTGTCAGAGGTTTCTAAATTGTAAGCCTCAATTTTTAAATAGTTGGTGTCCATAGAAACTCTCTGTCTTCCTCATTTTTGTCCCAAAAGGAATTAGCTCCTCCCTCTGCTCCTACATCTGACTGACACCATCATCCAATGTGCAACCCAAACAAGACATTTAGAGAATCTACCCCTCCCCTGCTTGGCTCCCTCAGCCAGCACCCAGCCAGCTTGCAGGTGTCCCCTTAGTGTTGTCAGGATCCTCCCTGTTCTCCAGACGCCAATTCTGCTTTCAGTCTACACTGCTAGCATCTTTTCTCAAGATGACTGCAGAAATTTCTCAGAGCATCCATACCCCAACATGCTCCAGACTCCCATCCCCAGTCTCCTCCATCTGGCATGGCATGGGAAACTTGATCACTCTTTGTTCTGCTGGCCAATTCCTTCTATGATCCTCATAGAAGGAATCCTTGGGTTCCCCCTAAGTTTTCCAAATGGTCCTTGCCTTTGAAGATTTCATTCAGGTACGTTTACATTTCTACTTTGAATTAATAACTAAAATCTCAAAGCTATGACCTCTTTAAAACTGGAGTGGTCTCAGAGCTTCCAATGGTAAGTTTCTGAAACTCCCAGGGCATGATCGCCCTGTGTATGGACAGACTCAACTTTGTGACTTAGACAGACTTAACCCATGATACCTGGGACAATATGGCATGGCATATAAGAAAAATGCTAATTTCTTTGACTTATTTATTTTATGTTCATAAACTATTGGTTTAAGAAAGGACTAACGATTGAGGAAGCCTCAAACATTACCGAAACATACACCTTAATAGGCAGTGTAAATGTAGCTGTTCAGTGAGCTTGAGTCAGGTAGATCTAGTCATCCCATCAGAGTATGTGGAAGGTATTGGAAGATGAAGCCAGTTACCACAACACAGTGCTAGAAAGGGTGATGCAGTAGGGAGACATGTCATCATGGAAGCTATTGCTAGTGCAGGAGGCTTCTAAAGGGGAAAAGGTGATAATAGGTATCACCTATGAAGCATATAAGCTCCTGGTCACCATGGGCTTCTCAGACTATGACAGCTGTGCTTGGTCAATTGTCATCAAGATGAGAAACATAGGAACCACCCAGTGCTTACTGAGTTTATTCTCCTCTCCTCATTCATGCAGTTGATATACTCATACAATGATCATTGCCAAAGATTCTAGATGATGGGGTTCTGGTCTTTATTTTTCTCTTAGTATTTCCTCTGACTGTAGATCTATATAGTACTGTTTGCCTATCTCTTGGCCTGAGTGACTAGGTGCCCTCTGGAGGATGGAGGGGAATGAAACCAAAGCTTGCAGCCAATTTGGTCACCAGGTAGGTTACACTGACACTTCATCTATTTTGTACTCTTGCTGCACAGTGACAGTAATGAGGGGTCTAAGATGAGGCTTTCAAGAGTTGGAATATGAGAACCAACTGAGGTTTAGATGCCTAAATGTTTCAGTGCAGGAGGGTTTTCTTTTGTCACCCAGCTTTGTGAATGCATTTGTATAAGAATTAAAGAAACTGATATGAGAATATCACAACTATAATGATTCAATATTATTAATTACTTGTGGAATTTCTATTGTAATTATTCTTGGAAAGCTAATCTTTACTTCAACTGTTTTTTTCTGACATGTAAGCTGAGTAGTGTCGAAGAAATGGATGACGAATTGTGACATTTTATTGAAGTTGCCACTCTAAAATTATTCCAAAAATTTCCAAATGTATACCTATAGCCAGAAGTTCTATTATTGTTTGCCTATCTTCTCCTACAAATACTGGATTCTATTATTCCCATTATGGTCATCAAATACTGGATTCTATTATTCCCATTATGGTCATCGTGAGGCAATCACATACTGCCTGCAACCTCTTGAGTTTCTGAAGCTCATCATCACATTCCATACTTAAACTCATTTCCACATCACCACCTCCCATTATTGTGCTGGTAAGCACTTCTGGATTCCTCTGAGCATCCTAGGGTAAGGGTGCCTCTCCTTCAGTCTACTGATGTCAACTTAGTAAGTGACATCATCTCTGATCCTCTCTAACTCAACCATTGGTAGGTGGGGGTTTCAGTCTTGTATAGAACAGAACCCTACAAGTCCTGTTTTCTGTGCCTTTTATCTCTCTTATATATTGTCCATGTGATGGTTGTCAACTTGACTACATTTGGAATTAACTAAAACTTTAAAAAGTAGCTAGGCACACCTGTGAGGAAATTTTTCTTAATTAAATAATTTGAAGTGGAAAGACTTACTTTTAACCTAGCTCTTTTGAGGTGGAAAAGGCACCTTTAATCTGGGCCACACCTTCTGCTGGCAGCCTATAGAAAGGACATAGAAGAAGGAAGCTTGCTCTCTTTGCCTGCTTGCTCTTACACTTGTTAGCAAGTCCATTGTTTTACTGGCAGTAGAACCTACTTCTTCAGGATCCCAGTGTGTACTAAAGACCAGCTAAGACATCCATCCGTGTAGACTGAACTACTACTGGATTCTCAGAACCTACTTTGATGGGCAGTCATTGTTAGACTAGTTGGACCACAACCTGTAAACCATCCTAATAAATCATATATGAATATATAATATACATACATATTTATACACATATACATGCACACACACACATACACACACTGTCATTTCTGTTCCTTTAGAAAACCCTGACACAGTCTGTAATGACAATTCTTATCCTATCATTTCTACTTAAGCTCCTGTGAGTCATTGATTTCCTCAAGCTTCTAAAAGACACCTTGTAGTGTGTTAAAATTGCCATCGGGGCTATGCAGAGTGCCATCTCCTGAATGCCTGCAGCACTCTCATTTTGGTAAGGTCTCTTTATCCAAACTCATATTTTGCTCCACTTATTTTAGTACATTTTGAATTCTTCCCATATATAGTCTCCTGGATCTAATGGACTATGCTGACTACGTTCTGTAGCAAATTCTTTTCTCTTTGCAAGGGCTGCAAGTTCCAAATAGGTAATATGGAAGCTATATTTACAGACATTGTCCTGGTGGCCAGATATGAACTACGGAGCAGAACTTAATGGAGACACACGCTGGTCTGCAAGGTGTATACCTGCAAGTCTTGCAAGGTGCAAGACTTCATAGTCTTCACAAAAGAGGGAAGCTTTAACTCATAATGGGAAGGACACAGCCACTTCCAAAGGCTTTGATCAGTGGAAATAAGGATTGCAGCATTCTGAATGCAAAAACCACATATTTCCCCATACTATTCATTGGATCTTTCTGAATCTGTAGTGGTCTTCTTATTCTCCTCCTTCTCCTTCTCTTCCTCTTCTTCCTTCTTCTCCTTCTCCTTCTTCTCCTCATCTTCCTTCTTCTCTTTCTTCTCCTCCTCTTCCTTCTTCTTCTTCTTCTCCTCCTCCTCCTCCTCCTTCTTCTTCTGTATATTTTGGTAACATTTCTATTACAGAGGCCCAGTATATAAGGATGAGGAGCTCGAGAATTAGCTCAGCGGTTATTCTTGCAAATGACCCAAGTACCACACCCAGCACACACATGCATGTGTCTATACATGAAGGTAGATCACTCATATACATAAACTAAAATAAATCTAAAAAGAAAACTTAGAAGCTCTTTATAAAATATTTGATACTATGAGCTCCTTACACAGATGGTTAGACCTCAGATTAGTGCTCAGAATGTTCTTCCAACTACAGAGGAGAGCCTCTTTTTCAGTTGTTCAAGTGTATATGGCTTTCACTTTGGACCTTTAACTACTCATTAGTAACCTTTAGCATCTACAAAGCCTTTATTATCTCTAAACCACATCCCTTGTTCCTACAACTACAATTTTCCTAATACCACCCACTTGACACATTATATTGCTAAAGCATTTGTTTCAGTTGGTATGGCACTAAAGGTCTTCACCAGTTATGAGTTGCCCATACCTTACCTATCAAGAGGGGTGCTATTTATAGTCATACCCAAGAGAACTGTGATGCACTTCTTAAATCCTATCGCACTGAAAACCTCCTGACTTCAACTATTCCAAGTTCATTTTAGCAGGAACAGAGAGAGATGGTTGCATGTAGGAAGTTCATCTGGAAGAGCCTCTTAAGTCAACAACGGAATGCAATGAGAAAAATAAGATAGAGCAGAGAGTAAAACTGATGGACAGCACCACAGGACAATAATAGTTCTACCTGTTTGCAGTAATCATAGCTTTTACTTATACCATTTTACTACCTGGGGCCCATGGGCACAATGATGTGAGAGCTTCTGGGTATCTGTCTGGCTGATCTAAGCTTATCAAGTATGGACCAGGATACTGAAACAACATAGGCAACAGTGCCACTTACCTCCTGATTCATGTTCTTAGTTCTAGAGCTGATCTGATGTTGAACTACACAGGTTCTTCTTGCAGAAAGAAGGGACTCATTCATCTACCTACTTGAATATTGATGGCTACATCTACAGGATGTGATTATGTCATCAGGAAATGACTTCAGTGGAAGAGAAGTACCCAGCCAAGCCCACATTCCCTCCCACCAAGGCAGCAGAGACCCAGGAACTTGGAATATGTATGGGCGAGCTTTAAGTCCACTATTTCAGTGTAGATATTCCCAAATGACACCTTGAAAATCCTCCTGAAACATTTCAAATACCTTTCATGCCTTTTAAGTATTTTCTTTCCCTCATTACTTCCTTTGCTCTTACTCTGTCCCTAGAATCTAACCTAGGATACTTCCTATGTTGTGCCGTCACTAAATTTATATTAGCAACATCATTAGAAGTCATATTAAATACATCTCTTGTTAGTGCTAGCAATAACTTCATCCAAAGTGAAATATTTATTTGACTTAAAATTATATTATATCATGTAAATTTAAAAAATATGGAAAAAAATCCCAAGAATTTAAGAGATTATTTTGCTATGAGAGGAAGCTACAAACCTAAGTAGGCTAGAAATTTTGGTCTATAGGCTAGCTTCTGGCCACACTCTTCCTTATTCTTGCCTTTCTTGCTTCTCAACTTATTTCCCCACAACATGTTCAGTTCCCGTTAGGTGTTCTGGGAGTATTTAATCTTTTCTCTTCTTTCATTTAAGAGAGTTAAGTGGGACAGAAGAGGCTCTTCTAGCCGTTCTGTCAAGGTAATTCACACTGACAGGACCATCTCTCGAACTGGTTAAAGTGATGGTGTCACGCTTTTACAGCCCTTTTTAAATTTCAGGTTACCTTCCTGTTCTAACAGCTGTGCCTTCCCCTAGCCTGGCTCTGAACTTGAGTTTGAGAAGTGTTTCAATGATGCTAGAGACACACCAGTGAGAGGCAAATGCTCTGCCTCTGAAGTATGCCACTCAAGTAAACTTTTAAAGGTGCTTAAAATGATAGGAATTTATGGAATATGGTGTGATAATTTGTATGTCATGTGTGAATATTAAATTGGGTATTTAGAGTTTCTCTCTTTAAACATTTCTTTGTTTTCTGAATCTCCAAGTTCCTTATTAATAGTTTTAAAAATAAATTATACAATATGGTGCTGTGACCTCTATTCACTGCAGTTCAGAGTGATGGCGCTTAACTACCCTATGGTGTGTGTTTTTTTATATCTTATCCAGTCCACATCTGTCTCCTCTTGTAGCCTTGTAGCAACCTCTAGTTATTCTACACTTGGCTTCTGCAAAGTGAAGTTTTTAGCTTCCACACATAAGTGAGCAGATGCAGAATCTCTTGCTGTTCCCTCTTTTGCACTTAGCTTATCTCAAGTTCCAAACACAGAGAGAGCTTTAACACCGATGATAAGAAAGAAATGGTAAAAGAGTTGCAGGCCATGGAGCAGTTATTGTGCAAAACACTTCATTGTTGATTCATATGAGCACAGATGTTCAAATGCAGATTTACCATGTCAGCCTAACTTAGTGTCAGTTGTTTCAGAATTGCACCAAGGTCTGTTGACCAGGGTCTTCTGGGTTTCTTGGTGGCCTGTCAATTAGCTAGGGATTTTGAAGCAGTGGATTAATTATATAAACAATTGATTTTTACCAAGAATAAACGTGCAAACAATGTGGACTTACTGAATGTCACTGCATAGCTATGTACTTAGTTAAATGTTGTGGCTAGTGCAGTGGACTTGAGTGAGGACTAGGTATATTCCTGGCGACCTTGAAACATATACAGTAAGAGATTCTTCCCTTCAACTGGTCCTGCCATAATCAATAGGTCTTTGAGTAGAATTACCTGTTAGATTTACATAAAAGCTTTCAATGACTTCTTATTTATATATTTTACAGTATCAGATATAGTTCTAGGGAGTGAGTTGTCCAGGTGTTTTAAGAAAGGCTTTCCAAGATGTGTGCTATATAACACTGTCAATGTTATCTGATAGTTATTTTCTGGAAGAACAATATGAGATCCTCACAAGATATATTCTTTATAAGAGGGAAGGTATGGGCCAAGTATTTCTGCATAGTGATTGTTCATCTCTTTATTGGGTGAATCACTCTTCCCTACTTGAGTAGAACCCAGGAGGCTTTTTTTTTATGTCATTCCATTCTCTAACCATGCTCTGATCACAATATTGATTAATGATCCAACCTGGCCTATATTAAAGCTTAACTCCCATTACCCTATTACTTGCTCAGAAATGAACCTAAGACCTAAAGAAGGAAAAGGAACAACTCTTGGACTGATCGTACTCACTGGAAGACAATACCTATCCTACTTGTATGGAGCTATTTTATTATATAAAGGAGATTTTAATCAAACAAAATGAGTGTCTAGCAATAGAGAAAGGGGATAATCCCTGATAATGTGCCCTGAACCTATTCATTTGGCAGGACATTTAGCTTGTTTATTCTCTATTACATTTCAATAAACAGGCCAATGAATTCTTGTTTTATTTGTTGGATTGGTGCTCAGGTAATTTTTATCAGATTAACAATAGATTATTTTCTGAGGAACTGCCAGACTGATTTCCAGGGTGGTTGCAACAGCAATCCCACCAACAATGGAGGAGTATTCCTCTTTTTCCACATCTACTCCAGCATCTGTTGTCACTTTAGTTTTTGATCTTAGCCATTCTGACTGGCATGAGGTAGAATCTCAAGACTGTTTTGATTTGCATTTCCCTGATGACTAAGGATGTTGAACATTTCTTTAGGTGCTTGTCTGCCATTTGATATTCTTCAGTTGAAAATTCTTTCTTTAGCTCTGTACTCCATTTTTTTTAAATGGGTTATTTGATTCTTTGGAGTCTACCTTCTTGAGTTCTTTATACATATTGGATATTAGCCCTCTATCGGGTGTAGGATTGGTAAAGATCTTTGCCCAATCTGTTGGTTGCCATTTTGTACTGACAGTATCCTTTGCCTTACAGAAGCTTTGCAATTTTATGAGGTCCCATTTGTTTATCTTTGATCTTAGAGCATAAGCCATTCGTGTTCTGTTCAGAAAAATTTCCCCTGTGCCCATGTGCTTGAGGCTTTTCCCCACTTTCTCTTCTATTGCTTTTTGTGTATCTGGTTTTAGATGGAGGTTCTTGATCCACTTGGACTTGAGCTTTGTACAAGGAGATAAGAATAGGTTGATTTGCATTCTTCTATATGCTGACCTCCAGTCAAACCACCACCATTTCTCAACTATTAAAAACAACAAATTCATGAAGTTCTTAGGCAAATGGATGGAACTAGCAAATATCATCCTGAGTGAGATAACCCAATCACAAAAGAACACACGTGGTATGCACTCTCTGATAAGTGGTATTAATCCAAAAGCTCAGACTACATGAAGCTCAAGAAGAAGAAAGACCAAAGTGTGAATGCTTCTGTCCTTCTTAGAAGGGGGAACAAAATACCCATGGGAGGAGATATAGAGACAAAATGTGGAGCAGAGACTGAAGGAAAGGCCATCCAGAGACTTCACCACCTGGGGATCCATCCCATATACAGTCACCAAACACAGATACTATTGTGGATGCCAAGAAGTGTATGTGGACAGGAGCCTGATATAGCTGTCTCCTGAGAGGCTCTGCCAGAACCTGACACATACAGGGGTGGATTCTCATAGCCAACCATTGGACTGAGCATGCGGTCCCCAATGAAGAAGTCAGAGAAAGGACTGAAGAAGCTGAAGGGGTTTGCAACTCCATAGGAAGAACAACAAAATCAACCAAGTAGACCTCTCCCTCAGAGCTCCCAGGGACTAAACCATCAAACAAGGAGTACACATGGAGAGACCCATGGCTCCAGCTGTATATGTAGCAGAGGATGGCCTTGTTAGGCATCAGTGGGAGGAGAGACCCTTGATCCTATAAATGCTTGATGCCCCAGTGTAGAGGAATGTGAGGGTGGGGAGGCAGGAGTGGGTGGGTGGTTAGGGGAACAACCTCATAGAAAGAGGGGGAAGGAGGATGGGTTGGGGGGTTTCCAGATGGGGGAAACTGGGAAAGGGAGTAACATTTGAAATGTAAATAAAGAAAATATCTAATAAAAAAAGAAATAAAAAACTAATAAATTATTTCAGTGAAACATGCATAAGACATGTCTGCTACTGCTTAATTTGTCCCCCTACCTTAAGTTTACTCCTTATTTATGTCAGACTAATGTAGGACCATGACACTTCCCTAAAGATGTACATCAGGGAGGTTTTCCTCAGCCTGCTTCTGTTACTGAAAAATCTGCTGTGAGCAGTGATAAAACCTGAACTCATAGAATTGATAAATCTCTATCCATTTAATGGCAACATAAAAACACTGAGCATTCAATTTTATTTTATTTTCCCTACTTATTTATTTATTTATTTATTTATCTTATATTCTTATTTATTTGTTTATTTATCTATTCACTTTACATTCCCATCACTGTCCCCCTCCTTCCTTTCCCACGGTCCCTTCTCCTACCCCCTCCCTTTCTCCTCTGAGAAGGTGGATGTCCCCTCTGGGTATATTAAGCCTTTTCAGGGCTAGACACATCTCTTCCCACTGGGGCAGGAGCAGCCCAGCTAGGAGAACGTATCCCATGGACAGGCAACTGCTTCTGGGATAGCCCCCATTCTCCAATACATTTAAAAACTTCACATTCTGCTTTCCCTGTGTTTAGAAGATTCCTGGAAATCTTAATAAAGACTTTCAGTTTGGGGAGCAAGCAATACAATCACCTCCTGGCATCTCCTTTGAAGGTCCTCTTGCAAGCACTTGACTCTTGGCTCTGCTGATTATTAGGTATGTGATCTTGGGCACTGGCTTTCATTGGCTCACTCTCCATTGCTTAGCATTTAGTGTAGATCTTAAGATATCCCCTTAAGTAGATTTTTATGAAGCTTGGGTGTTGTAACAGGAATGAATGGTCTGGCTGTCCTAACGTCTCAATAAACACATCTTATCTTTTCTTCCTATCCATGTAGTAAACTCCTTTTGCCTTCCTATATTACTGAGAATTTTCAATTTCTGCCTTACCCACTGTTATGCAGGCATAGTTTTACTAACTAGACCCTCTGAGCAGGCCACTGCACATGCCATCTTTGAATCAACCACAAAGCATTGTTTTAGATGTTGATGCACATTTACAATTGTGCTCAGTAACTCTTTCTCATGTCATCTGTGAAATTCCCGAAGTTGAGGAAGAAGAAGGTACCAGAGAGGAAGAAAAATGACAGAGGCTTTATTAGGCTCTGGATTCCATTTGTAATATTCACATCATAGACACCAACTGATGATGTTGGTGGAAATGGGTGCAAATGTTTTTAGTAGTTCATTAGCAGTGTATGGCTTGACTACATTAATCTAAAGGAGGATGTGTCCTAGAAGGGCAGTGTTCAGACTTGAAATGAGTCCCACAGCACTTTTCTACTAAAGTTAAGTCATAATTTTTTTTATCCTAACTCTGGAGTTCCTGCTATGAGCCAGTGATATTGTATGTACTTATTCAACATCTCCTATAGGATGCCCAACTCTACCCCTTAAACAAAACACCATTTATCTCCTGAAAGGAAAAATGATATTTATGGTGATGTTTTTGACATATGTGAATATAATGCATATCAGGTGAAGATCAGTGGGGTATGGAAAGGACTGATGTGGTGTGAGGGGATATAATTTTGCATAGAAGATTAAGTGTGCATGTTGAAAATCACCACTAAAAACAGCTCATGCAGATTTCACCAAATTACCCATCAACAAATTAAAACATATTTAAGATAGCAAGTAATTCAAAAGGAGACAGAAAATGTAAAACATAAAGGCAAATGGGTTAAGAGACCAGAAAAGGTGGATAAAAATTCAACCATTTTAATGATTGGTTGTTAGTTGCTTACACAGACCAATTTAAGAGGAGAGCAAAAGCTAAGCGTTTGAAATTAAACATCATAGCATCATACTTCTACATAATTTTTGGGTGATGGATAAAATTGTAAGAAAAATTAGACAAAAATTTTAATGAAAGCATATCAAAAGTTTGTATTCTCAACTAAAACAATGTATAGAAATAATTTGTAGCATATGTAATAAAAGAACAATACTCTTTTTAACATCCTTAAATAAATCAGATAAATAAAGATCTATCTAATTATAAATGCAAAAGGAAGGGCTTTAGGCTGAGAGCCTTAATGTCAACCACTAAATCAAATGTACCAGGACGAACTAAAAGGAAAAGAATTGCTAGATATATGGATAAACTGGTACTTTTCTGAGCCTTTTGCTAAATAGACAGGGTGTTTCCATCAAACTGCCTTTTAATTGAGTTTATTCCTATAGATTAGTGTTTCTGTCAGCTTTGAGCAAATCTTGCTGCAATGGGACACATTGTAGAGACTCACTGGTCAGAGAACTGAGAATATGTGGCTGTTGACTGATTAGTCATAACTGGGGCATCTGTGTCATGCCCTGGAAACCTCAGGATTAGGGTGAGGTTAGGATTAGGAGATGTTACAGGATAGATAGATAGATAGATAGATGATAGATAGATAGATAGATAGATAGATAGATAGATAGATAGATAGATGATAGATAGATGATAGATAGATGATAGATAGATGATAGATATATAGATAGATAGATAGATAGATAGATAGATAGATGATAGATAGATAGATAGATAGAAAGATAGATAGATAGATAGATAGACAAACAGACAGATAGATAGATGATAGATAGATAGATAGATAGATAGATAGATAGATAGAAAGATAGATAGATAGATAGATAGACAGACAGACAGACAGACAGACAGACAGATAGATAGATGATAGATAGATAGATAGATAGATAGATAGATAGATAGATAGAAAGATAGATAGATAGATAGATAGATAGAAAGAAAGATAGATAGATGATAGATAGATAGAAAGATAGATAGATAGATAGATAGATAGATAGATAGATGATAGATAGATAGATAGATAGATAGACAGACAGACAGACAGACAGACAGATAGATAGATAGATAGATGTAATGGTTCTGGCTTAATCCCTAGCTGGCTCCAGACCCCTGGTGAGCCGAGCCGAGCTGATGTCTGCTTATTTCCACAGAAACTCGACTTCCCCAGTTCGTGAATCACCCACGGTATGAAGTGAAACTGCGGGCCGGTTTCCTTCAGATAGATAGATAGATAGATAGATAGATAGATAGATAGATAGATGATAGATAGATAGATAGATAGATAGATAGAAAGATAGATAGATAGAAAGAAGAGGAAAAAGGAGAAAAAAGAGAAGGAGGAGAAGAAGGAGGAGGAGGAAGAAGAGGAGGAGGAGGAAGAGAAGAAGGAGAAGAAGAAGAGGAGGAAGAGGAAGAAGTATAGGGTGATGGGTGAGGACGAGTCTTGTACAACACTGTCTTCCTGGAATGGCATGGTCATGGCTTTCAGTTCAGCAGCTGCACAATACCTGGACCAGATTTGTTTGTCCACGTTATAGACTAAGACACAACTTTGCTTATAGAAACTGAGTGAGCTGGAGTGGCAACACATGTTAGACAATGCAGTTTTCATGAACCTTTGCTTTACTGAATCTAGATTTTTTTATTCCTTCTTTATATAAAATATATGAAGAACTTAGGCATGTCACAGAAATTATTAAAATACATCTTGGGTATAAACAAAATTCATGACTGATAATAATTTTTTTGTATACAAAATGAACCAATTGGTATAAAACCAATCCCTAAACTGAAAAACATCTAGTAAAATGCTGGGATTGGGAATCTAAATTTTGAATTATTCTTATACATGTTGTTGAGAAACTACCATTTCATTATTTGATTATTAGATTTTTGGAAACAATATGCTGTGGTAATAGCATTTTCTTTTAAATTAGCTTACTTCAATTGTTATGTTTGTTTGTTTTAGAGAGGAATGAAAGTCACAAAAGTGGGGAATCTATTGTCATTTGAGTGACAAGTAGATATTTACCATGATGAAATATTGTACTGTAAGTGTTGAAGGTGTAAAGGAGATCTGGATGATACATTGAAGAAATGCTTAGCTGGGTGGAGGGAGAGCTCATCAGAGGTCACGCAAAGAATGCTTAAAATGGTTAATCTCACTTGAACTCGTTTCATGTTCCAACACTATCAGTTATCTTTCTGTCACTGTCACAAACACAAAGGAGAGGTGGGGAAAGGGAGAGGGAGATGGAGAGAAGGAGAGAGATGGAGAGAGAGGGAGAGAGAGGGAGAGAGAGAGAATGAATGAGACAGAGACAGAGGGAGGGAGGGAGGAAGAGAGGGGGGGAAGGGAGGGAGGGAGAGGGAGGGAGAGGGAGGGAGGGAGACTAAAGTCCCACTATCTTCTTCTTCAAGACAAACCTCTAAAGGCCTAACTTTCTCCTGCTAGTTTTCTTTGTTAATCTTTTACAATTTGACGTACATTCCGATCAAACTCATTCTTCCTTCTCTCTTATCTCCTCCAATTAGGTCTCTCTTCCCAACAGCTAGTGCCCTTCCCAGGACTCTATCTATTTGTTTTGTGGCCCACAGAGTTACCCTGGTCTACCCACATGACAGATGAGTGTGGAGCGTTCCTGTGGAGCCTGAGTAAGCCACTAGAGGCTACAACCTGCTAGTGAGTGACTCTGCCTCCTCTCAGGTCTCATCTATTAAAGATGTCTCTGTCAGCTCCCAGTTGAACGACAGGCTACCTACCAAGCCTTGGAGCCACTGGCCTTTGGTTAATGATTCCAGTTGAACATGCAGGTGTAGTTTTGTTCACAATCTGTTCCCGTTTCCTATCTTGTACTCGGGAGCTATAGGCGCTGCGGGCGCAGCAGGTGCTTCAGGTACACATTTGGTGGAGTGAAAGTGCAGAAGTTAAAGTCACACTATTGGAAATACAATCCCAGACTGGAGAATGGGGATTGCACAGCAGGGATATCCCTGGAGGTATTTGATACTTCCCTTACTCTTCCTAGTCAGGTGCCCATGCCTCCACAGCACCTTGGTTTAACTCTAACCTCAAACCGAAGTCAGCAAACTTTTAAAAATATCAGTTTCTGGCCTCTGACCTCCTGAGTTTCTGGTTTAATTAAATCGGGGTGCGGCCTCCATTGGTATGTTTATAAAAGCTCCCCAGGTGTTTTTAATATGCAGGCGAGAGATTAAGGTTGCAGCTTGGGGACTCCCTGGGTTGGGCCACAGGCTGCCTTAATTTCCAGGCCTTCTCTTCATGATTTGAACTCAGCCTTCAGTATTGAAATCTGCCCTGCTCTGCCAGGCTTCCTCTGCACCTCACTGCAATTCAGAGTGACTGCCTGACTCTGGGTCTCTATTGTGAAGGTGCACTTTACCCTCTGCCTACCTAGAGTCTGCCAAGGTGAGCTGTCCTGGCAGACAGTGGCTGTCAGCTGGCTCTTTAGTGCTCCACAGTCCCTCCATCCATAGCAGTGACCTTGAAGCCCAGAGCAGCCTCTAACCCTACCCTGCTTTCAATGCAGAACTGACAATAGACAGCAGAGTTTGTCTCTTAACTCTCCCTTCAGATTCTGTATTTTCTGTTTACTTATTCCAAAGCTTAGAACAATGCCTGGTGAGATTCTACACACATGTGCTATGTCTTTTCTGCTGTCTCGCTTTCTATTTCAAAAAAAAAAAAAAACTAATAATAAGGGAAAAAAGAAAACAGGGTCAGAGATGGAGATTCCAGAACACATTTCCCCCAAGATTTTCCTTTATTATAAGACATAAATATTTAAATTTAATATATTTTATGGTATGTTTTATGTAAAAATCTAATGTATTATTAGCATTCCATAAAACCTAATGCATTATAAGGATTCTATTAAACATTTAATATTTATTAATCAGAATTTAATGTAAACTATTTAATTTGACTAACTGCACTACCTATATTTTTGTTGAAATTCAAAGAAAAGCCTTTATTCAAAGAAAAGCTCCAGCATTGAGCTTATGGTTTTTGAACTTTGGATCTCCAAGATGCACTTTATTGTTCAAAATGACTTATACTTCTGACATCTGGCCCGCTTATGAGAGGAGAGGAGAAAAGTCATTTTCCAAAGCCACGAGAATGAGCAGGCCTACTGTGTGCATTCTGTACGGTCCTCAGCACTCACTAATAAGCAATACTGAAGTCTAATTATGACATTTACCAAAACAATAACAAGAGCAATTATCATGTTATTAGAATATCCATTGAGTCTGACCAAATATTTCTGAAATCAGATTAGCTGAAAACAAGAAGCTAGAAGTCTGGGAAGGAATGTCTTATGATCTTATGATGCACGTGTCCTTTGTCTTCTTGTGGGGGATGGCAAACAAGTAGAAATGTATCTTCTTTATGAGCATATTAGATGTCACAAATATATAAAAGTTCCAGCATGCTAATGACTAACTCTCCCTTAAAATTTCAGGAACAATGTCCTTTCACAACATTTTAGAAAAAAAATCATCCTAGTAGAGTGTAGTGTGTCAGAATCTTTATAGTTTCTAGACAATGGCCCATGACTTAATCATTTGCCTATGGAATGATATTGGGCATATTTTCATTACAAATTGTTGTGCTAGTATCAATAACAGTGCAACAAATGACTTTGAATATGTTATTTCACATGCACATGAATTAATTAATTGCTGTAAATTTGCAGAAATATAAGCACTGGGAATCTACATACCATTCAACCTTTAGGCCTATGCTATAAGCATAACCCAAATACCCAGACTCTTAGGCAATGTGAGGTGAGAGACGTTTGAACACAGACATGTATATTAATAAGGATTATTCTAGGGGACTGAGGAGTGCTGAGGGGATGTATGTGAGACCCTGAGTTCAGTGTCTAATGCCCCACGAAAAACTGAGGAGGAGGAAGAGGAGGAGGAGAAAGAAGAAGAAAAAGAAGAAAGAAGGAGAATGAGAAGGAGGAGAAGAAGGAGGAGGGGGAAGAGGATGAGAAGAAGGAGGAGGGGAGGAGGAGGAAGAGAAGGAGGAGGAGGAGGAGAAGGAGAGGAAGAGGAAGAAGAAGAAGAAGAAGAAGAAGAAGAAGAAGAAGAAGAAGAAGAAGAAGAAGAAGAAGAAGAAAAAGAAGAAGAAAAAGAAGAAGAAAGCAAATAACAATAAAAGAAACATTCTTATTGAATATTAGTGGGTTGGTGCCCTGTTTTTATGAAGAACTGTATCTTTAAATTCACCTGTTTCTCATAGTGTGGACAGCTGAGGTGAAAGTGCCCGTAGGTCTTTTGCTACACAGAAGACTCATTAAGGACTTTAATGATGATTGATTTTCACAGCCAATTTAATGAATGAAAGAGTGAGTGTGTCAATGAGGAAGGAGGAAACATGCTGTATGGCCCCTTCCATCTGAAGGGCTATCTAGGATGTGTCTCGCTATGGCTGCTTAACTCTGGCCCAGGAGAGCTGCCTTTGTCCAACAGGTGTTCTATCCATTCCTTAGACTGCCCTTTCCCAGTATAATGGACAACACACTTTTTTGACTTTTTTTTCCTACAGTCATTGACTTAGTACAGATACCAGGTTCTGTAACATCATGTGGTGCATCCTTAATGTTTCTATGCCAGGGAACTATTCACTGAGTGTTTGGGCTACAGGATTAACATTGTGGATTATGTCTTTAGGAATGAAATGAGACTTAACCCAGACAAAATTTATCCTTGTTATGATTTTGTTACCTGATCCAGACCTTATATATTTATCTTTTATAATATATTGGGAAGATAGCCCATATTCTAACCACTATAACAAAATACTCTTGATTTTTTTTCTTTTTCCCTTCTCCTCTTTTTAATTTTAATCTTAGCACTTGAACTTTGTTGAAAATATTTGCAAAGGGTCTCTTTCTGTGGGTTTGACCCCAAGTGCGTCTAGGTAAGTGACTGTATCAGGAGGTTTCCCCATCAGTATTGAGTCACTGAGGCTAGCCAGAAGAGTTGAAGAAGCTTATTTGGGTGTGGTTATTGCTTCTGCAAATTCTATTCCCTTCCCTTCAAAATAGAGGCTACAGGCACTTCAACTTTCCTCAACTAGGCTCTTCATCGCCACAATGACATTTTTCATGCCTAGGGTTGGGGGTAGGATACTCTTTATTTTCCTTCTCCATAAAGTATGGTCCCAGCTGTGTGGCTTTCTTCATGAATATGCATGAAATCAGATATGACATTGCCCTACTCCCATTAATAATCTTGTCACCTGACTTGAGCTCCAGAAAGCTCCAGTCCATGGCTTGCAGAACAAATGTAGCCTGAAGACAAACTGGAGGAAAGGGCATCTTTTCATGCCTCTCTTTTATTTGATTGGGATTGAGAACTCCAACATTTGGGCATCCTTCTGAGGGTAGCAGGAAAAAGGGTGGAGGGAGAGAAGTGGGTAGGGCTGAGTGTGAATGGCCTGGCTTGTTGGGAGCCTGGGGCAGCGGGTGTAATGGTATGCGAAGTGACCCTGTGCATAGGCACCATGGGTAGCCCCAGCTTTTTTGTAAAAGAAGCATTTGCAGTGGAGGTTTGGGTTTCAGGCCTCCCAGTCATCAATCATCACAGCCCATTCTTCTCTTTGACAGCTCAGTACAAGGCCTGACATTTGACACCCAAGACCCTGGACTTCTGTGCAGACACAAGCTGAGGCCCTAAGGGAGGGAAGGGGGGCAAAGAGAAAAGCTAGGCTGATTTTTTTTTTTTAGATGCTGCAAACAGAGGAAGATACCAAACAAATTGTGACAGCCACAGGAAATGATTCTACAGGAGGGGCAGCATCACAGTGAGTTCTGTCTGATACTTTAGGATGTTTTTGTATCTTCAGGTTGCTTAAAATAGCTCTGAGTGGATCCTTTGTAGCACATATCTGATCCTGGCTGGCCTCTTTCCATTTGGCCTGATTGGATCCAACCTCAGCCTTCACAAATGGATAGGCAGACATGAGGGTTATCACTTTCTGGACAATGGCTCATGACACTGTGACCTGAATGTCATTATATTATACTGTCACCTCAGAGGAAGGCTACCCTTAGGGTACTTTCCCTTTAGAAAATTGAAAAGAATATAAAAAGGAGGGATAATAACTCAGGTTCTGATATGAGCTCACTGAAGTTTGAGGTCAACTAATGCAAGTGTTTTAGGGATCAACTAATGGTAATTGGTGTTAAGAAGAACTGGATAATTTATGATCCTAACACTGAAAGAGACTAAAAGGTTTACAGCATGCAAGTCCCAGGATTTCATGGGTGAAAGTCCAGGTGATTCTGCCTTGAATCTGTATTCATCTAAGGCCACTTAAAATAAACTAAGTAGTCCACTCAGTGCGGGAATTAAAGGGTAGGGACTTTGTTCTTACCCCAGTCTAAGGCTTTGGAGATCAATTAATTGCACATTTTATTCTACATCAACCGTACGCCTAGAACAGCTCTCCTACCATCAGAAATATGATTGTCCTAGGAGATAGTGTCAGCCTCCATTGTCACTACAGTCTACTTGCAAAGGTAAAGCATATATGGAGAAGAGAATGAATAATAGAATGGTGAACACAAATGTATTCTGAACAATCAGATAGGTCATCTCCTGCCTTATTCAATGCTTCTTTCTTCTAGAAAGAGGGATCGGCCTCATAGATCGTAGAGTTCCTCATGGTGGAAATGGGAGAAGAAAATTTGGAGTCTGCTAAGAGAAATAATAATTCTTTGAAAGGACATTTAATGTTACAGACCTACATATATGGACCTACACATATTAAGGATGCTTTAGGAAAAAAAATCATTGAGTAAATATCATATATCCATGATAAATGGGTTGGTGGTAAATTAGAAATGTATTTTCCTTAATTTTTAATTCATCTTTCAAAAACCCACAATGTTCGTATGTAGCTTTGCAAATAAGTGAAACAAATATTTATTTTAATGTACTTAGCTGCTTTATAGAATGCGATACAAAATGTTCCACTCTGAAGTTTCCTTCTTCCTGTCTGATAAGTTCTATACTATCCCATCACTAATCATTGCTGATGCCCATGGTTTCATAAGATCAAGGAAAGGCTTGGCCAAGTTAAAGTGCCCACTGCACAAGCAGGCTAGTCTGAATTTGACCCCTGGAACCCAAATCAAGGGAGAAGGAAAGAACTGACTCAGTTGTCATCTGCAAGTACCTCACGCACACAATTATGACGAATGTCTTTTGAGATGAAAGGTAGAAGTGTTTGCATCCCATAGGTCACTGGATACCTGGGGCTGAGCTGGTTGTTTGTTGGTTGGGTTCTTTTTGTATCTTCTGCAGGCTGGTTAAATAGGTTAGACAGACAAAGGGGAGAAAAATAAAATAACAAAATAAAACAGATAACCTGAATGGTGACTAGAGACTGAGACAACCTCAGAGCTGGATCACAGTGGGAAACCATTTGACTATTCAATACAACAAAAGTCACACAAAATTTCAAGACCAACATATCTGACCATCTTTGGCTTTGTTATAACATTACCTTAATTGTCTGAAAGTCCCTTTCATGGACTGAAAAGGAGAGTAAATCCTATTCTGAGACAGTCTCCACCAACTCCTGGGACTCTCTAGCTTCCCTCTGTCATACTTAGCTTGGAAAGTATCCCCATACTCTAAACATTTAAAACTAAGATGCACTTCACCATCATGACCATGAATCTCCTTTCAAAAGTACATATTAGCCTCTCCAGTGTGTTCCTTTCACCCTGTTGTGAATTTTCTTCAAACTCCTTACTTTTCAGAATACTTTTTTCTAGTGGTGAGTAACAAGAACCTGCAAAGAAGGCACAAAGCCCTCTCAGGCTATGCCACCGATGCCAGTCCCACAACAAAAGTAAGTCAGTGCCATAAGACTTGCAAAGCACCAAAAAGCTTGAGAACTTATAAGTAACTTCTCGATGTTGTGTACTGAGGCATGGGCTTCCTGAAGGGCCAGTTTTTGCTTTTGATGTAAATCAGATTATTCATTTAATATTTATCTCTTGGAGGGTAGGTTTTCAAAAAGGAGACACTGAGTTTCCTACTGATGGATGCATAAATATGTAACAAGGATCTATGTGCCTGGGGTCTCGAGCTCAGCATTTTAAGATGGTGTCTCTCATCTTGGTTCATAACCTTGTTACTGTGAGATGTCAGTGAATTTATTTCTCTGGTTTTTCAAGACACTCTTATCAGGAATAGACTGTCCCCATTCCTTTTCACCCATTGAAATCTAACTGCTCTGAGTTTCTCTACAGGTTTCACTCTTACTCATCTCTTTTGCATTTTTGTATTTGCTTGCTTGTTTTTTTTGTTTTGTTTTGTTTTGTTTTTTTGTTTTGTTTTGTTTTGTTTCTTTTTGAGATAGAGTTACTCTGGGTAGCCCTCATGTGTTCAGAGGCCTCTACCTCTGAAAGATAACACCACCACCCACCTTTAATTCTATATTATTAAAGCTATCTCTTCATGTTCTCTTAGATTCTTACAATAAAACTATTTCCTCCTTCTAGTTCTTCAAAATAAAAACACTTTCTGTTCAAAGTAGCTTCTTTTTGAGTAATTGTACTGACTGTTTCTAGAATTTTATCATTTTACCATAGTCCCCTTTTATCTCTAGAGAACTCTCTTTAATTTTATTCCTTTTCTTTTCCAGCATTTTTTCCATCGAAAACTCTACCCGTTACCTCCAAGAATTCTAAGTCAATGTTATGGGTCTCCTTCCCCTTTTCGGTACAGAACAGAATCTGTAACTTCACAAAAGTGAAATGTCTCATCTCTGGAGAGCCTTTGATCCATAAAATAAAACTCTTGCTTAGGCATGACTTTTTGAAACAGAGTACTCTTCATTTTGTCCAGAAGAGCTAGCTATAGTCAGAAGTTTGCAAATGTCACAGTGTGGAAAAGATTTGTTTTAATATAAATAGCATGGAGCCATTGGTGGGGGAAGGACCTCAAGACAAGGTTTAGGTTTAGTTTTAAAACTTAGGTGTGTTCAATGATTACAAAAAGTAAAATTACACATTTGTAATTAGCAAAGTTGAATGACATAGTTTTAATGAGATATTAGTTAGATTTCAGCTCATTTAGAGAAAAGAATATATTGTTCTGCCAAAGAATTCTGTGTCTGTTTTTCTGGCCTGGGTTCATTGTGTGTCACGCTACAGAACTGGTATTCAAGAAAGGAGCCTGGATTTCTAATCATGTTGATATTTCCCATGTAGCTTTTTTTCTCAGCTCCTTGGACTCTTCACACAAAACTATAAAAGGTCATCAATTATAGGGTCCTTATGTAAATACTGGCCTGTTTTGTGATTCTATTCTGAGCAACGGTTATATACATCTGCTCAAATAAATTAATTTTCTTGTCCCAGATGACTCATTCACTGGAACTAGAAGTTCCCATGCTAGATCAAATAGAGAAAGGGAGAGAGGACACAGCACAATGCTGAGGATGGGAACTTGTTCGGTCTTATACCAATTTATGAGTGCCGGCACACAATTTTTAACTGGAAAAGCTCTAAGCAAATATGTTTGTGTGTTTGTATATGTGTGTAGGAGAGAGAAAAGGAGGGAGAGAGAATTATGAATCTTGTCTTTTCATGTGTAATACAGCCATGCTTGGGATATGAAAATAATTCAGACATACTTGCCTTTGAGTATTTTCTCTATATTTAATGAGCTGTTTTGTTTGGTTCTGTTTTTGCTTTATAGCTACTAACATGTTCGTTTCCCATATCCCTAGCACAGAATCCTAAGACAAGATTTTAAATTGTAGTAATAGCCTATAAAACTGCAGTGTTTACAGTTTCACTCAGTGTCATGGATCTCCACAGACAGAGAAAGTGGGTAGAGAAAGTGTTGCCAACTTTGTTTGATTACCTTTCAGACTAAGGTAGACCTAGAAAAGCCCTTTTATCCTGTCTGGTGCCTAGACTCATTGCAAAATTTTTGAAAGGAGATCCTGGCTTCTAAGAAAGAACATTTCTTTCTAAGAAAGAAGACATTCTACCATGTCTTCAACAACCCCTTGCAATACATCACATTGATTGGCTACTTCTGAACTCATGTAAACTTATCATAACTGTTTTTTGATTCTAATCAACTTTCTTACTTGAAGTTTATGCTTTGTAAACAACTTCTGGAATCAAATATAGGCTTTTGGTGAGTAGGAGCAATCTCTGACTCCACCATTGCAAACTTAAATGCCTAATCTTTTACATGGTACGACACTCCAATCCTTTGAACTTGGTTTCTTTCAACCTTGGTCCTGCCTCTCCATCATATGTTTGCAATTTCATTTCTTCAAACTCAGGCTCATCTCTTTTCCCTGAAGGGCTCTTCCTGAGCTGAAAAAATGTGCTTTGAACTGTGGATTCATCTTATTCTCTAACTTGTATGCAAAATACCAGCTTCTGGGATTTGATACCATGTTTATTTCTAGTCACCTATATGAGTTCCTTTTCTTTTCTATTTACAGTGCAAACTATTCAGCAGACAACTCTTTAAATATTTACTTTGTATTAATTATACCACTGAGCAGAAAAAAAATTAATATATGGTTAAGATATGTGACTCTCCTTCAGCTAAGAGCTAGTTCTCAGACCTTGCCTTGCCACAAATAGCCACACCTCTCTCCAAGCTCCTGGTTCTAGCCACGCCTCTCTCCAAGTTCCTGTTATGCCAGAACTCTGGCCTCCAGAGATTGAAAATGAAGATGCTGATTGGGCCACAAGATGTTGATGGACTGGGGGAGGGGTTTTCTGCCTACCTGCTTGCAACAAAGAGTCAGTTAAATAATGATAGAGGACAGAAAGCACACCGTGCCTCGGTCTCATTTTTTAATGCCCTCTCGCTGTCCAGTTCCCTTAATTTCCATTTCTAGAAGACCCCCGTTCGTATGAGGCTGCAGGCAGCTACAAGATGCATAAAATGTATTCTGCAGTAAAATCGGGATGATTTAAATGGTTTTGTAGAGTCCCCACTTCTTTGAATTACATCTGCTTTTCTATCTATTAGTGATGGATATATTGATCATTGATTGATTTGGATAACAGTGTTGCCGGCCATGTTTCTGTAGTTTTAATTATGGCCATAGCAACAACACTCATTGAAATAACCAATTATTTTAATTGCTCTGATTCCTTGGTCCTAGATTTTATTTTATTTATTTTTTGTACCTACAGAACATGTAGAGTAGCATGTGATTGATGGAAACTAATTTTCCAATCATGATAGCACATTTCACTTCATTGTTTTCAAGGTCTGGTGCTATGGTTTGATATACCATTTATCATACCTAACAAGACATGCAGGTTCAAGAGACAAAATGAAGGCACACCACTTCACTTACATCTTTAAGGTTAAGATCATGCTGCTGTCATATAGAATCATGGACAATTTTTACCCTGCTGAATACCATGGGCGGTTGGCTATCTTATAGAAGATGGTGTTTTGCTTAGTGCTTGCCGGTCCTATAGTGCATGCTGTCTAAACACAGGAGTAGCAAAGGTGACTGCTTTATGTTGTGGTGAGGAAAGATGTGTATATATGTTAGAAACACTGATGGTTAAAAAGAATAGAAAGAGGTCTGGAGGTGTGAGTTCAGGGTTTTAAAATGTATATTCAGTAGCAATCTACTCCTTCTGTTATGTAGTCTTTCTGTGCCCAATATTCTTGCTTGTAAAAGGGAAACAAATGAGCCTTATGTATTCACAGTGTACTAAAGCATCTATCAACTTGTGGCTTTCCAACGTTACTATTATTTTATGGATAATGAATTTTTCAGCCTATAGTTGTCATGTGTTACTCCACTGTGGATTATGTCATGGCCAAGTTTACACACACACACACATATATATACACATACACATATACACATATACACACATGTGTGTGATATATATATACATACATATATGTATATATATATATATGTGTGTGTGTGTGTGTGTGTGTGTGTGTGTATTTCACAAACACAGCTGCCAAGTATACAGCCAATATGTTTTTAAGTTACATTTCTATGTGCCGAGTAAGACAGAGAAGAGCAAAGTGGGAGAGGAAAAGAGAGATAGAGAAAAAAGCCCATGAGCATCAAGTAAAGTCTATTCCCAGTGCCTCCTCTATGAGATTAAAGGAAGGCTTCCCAGGCAATGCTTCAGACTGGCTAATTTATATGGATATCAAGGATTCGGCTGGAGAATGTGTTTAAAAGGAGCTAGGGGAAAATATGATGCTCTCAGAGTCCCAGTGGTGTTGCCACGTTCATTTTACCCGAGCGTTGCTTCTTTAGTACTTTCCTGGATTGACATGAGGGAGGAATTCGCATGTCATGGGAGATAACATCTCAGTGTTGCCAAAGGAGTCTATTCAGACATGCATGTTAGTGGGTTGATAACTTATTCGCTATTGCAGAGGACTCAAAGATAGACATTTTGCCTTTTATCTCCATCTCTGTGCTCCCTGCATACTAAAGAGAGTGCAGGACAGCCAGCTACATCTTAAGTAAGCAAAGCAGCAAAGAGGGGCTGTGGCTAGCCTGCTGCAAGATCTGCGAAGTTAAAGGAACAAGGTGTCTCATGGCCCAATGACAAATGAATTATACATGCTTATGCCTAGCTTGGGCTGCCTGTGGGTCTTATTTTCCAGCATGAATCTAGTAATAATTGGATATAAAGAGATTGAAAATAAGTAGAATTTAAACATTTTAGCTACTGTGCAGTGGAGAGTAAATCAAAGAGCGAGTAATAAGGATGCCAGAATTTTCTAAAGAAACTAAATAAATAAATAAATATTTTCCTATGAGTTAACAAATATTTTGAGGTAAAAGAAAGATAACCAATGAGAAATTTGAACAATAACTATAATATGTATTAATATAGAACATTCTAATTCCATATGTAGTCTCTGGACACTTTGTAGTATATACTCTCCACCAATAATTGAGAACTTATCCTTTCTTTAAACAGAATAGTTTCTTCCTCATAATTACCTAGGAATGAGAACAAAATGGGATTATTTATTAATGTGTGCAAAGTACATTTCTGATATGCAAGTTGAACTTTACCAGGAAAATGAGGACTGAGTTATTTTGTAAGGAAAATTGCATTAATATTGATAAGATCTGACAACTAAATAAAAATAAATATTTGGGGTCAAAACATCTCCTTGGCCTTTTGAATTGGCCAAATTAGAATTTGTATGTGCTAACAATATAAAATATAATAAAATAATATTCAGTTGTTACAAAAATTGTCAAGTTACTGTTGTCTTTATAGTAAATTTTTGATGGTTAGCATTACTCTGTTAAAATAACAGGAGATTGGATGGGTAGAAATGAAAGTGATGAAAACTGAATTGTGAAGGTTGAAGTGGTTTTTATTTTGTGTTTTCTATTTTTGTCTCAGAAATTACTAAAGACTTGTTAACTTTAGATTCTTAGGATAGATGTGGATTTTTATAATCACAAAACCTCAGTTTTTCCTAAAACTATTAAGTATATGAATCTATTTCTATGCCTGTATCACTCCCAATTATACTTTAATCTCACATTATACTTTATACTCTTCTTAAATATTCTGAAGATCAAAAGCTACAATTGGAAAACTTTCTCGCAGGAAGATGGGATTTAACAAAATGTCTCTTGTTTGTCACAGCCAAGTCGTTCCAAGTAGACTATGGGAAACGTCAGTCCTCAGCCCGATAGGTTGAACTGAGATGCTCTTAAGACTAAAGAGAAGGGCCCAGAATTCTTCAGAAGGAATTTGTGATTTAGCTGTAGGGGTGGTCCCACATATCACTGATGTTAATATGCAGCTAAAATATAGACAAAGGGCCATACAGTGTGCTCACACTCTTGAAAGCCTCCAGGCTGATGTTCTTCTGTAAATTTGAAAGCAAGCTAGCTATACATCTCTGGTTTAATTCCCTCTTGTTTTTATTTGGCTTTAAAAGGAACATTTGCACTCATGTCTACATGACTGAAGGTGATGGAAAGCATATCTTCAGTTTGTCTCATCAATACAGAGGAAATAATCTGAGAAAGCCTGAAATCAAGTCATACAGTGAGATCTTGTTTATCTACTTAGGATAAGGAAGAAGTGACTTTTCTCTAGCCCTATAGTGAATGAGTTCGATTGCTCAGACTAGGAAGAAATTCTTAATTGAAAACAATTATTTTAAAAATAAATTATTAAGTGTAATATTTATACTATTTATTGATAGGCTGCCATTGCACAGGGCCTATAGCATCTTCTGAGACTTTACATCCCACCTAGAAGGATTTAACTTTGAAAATTGCTTCAGCAGCACCTATGAGCTTGAAAAGTTATATCACTCCAAAGGAAGTTATTTACTATCCTTCTGAAAATGCCTGTGCATCTTCCAATGATGCAAAACCTCTGAGCATACACAGCCTAATTATAAGCTAGATAAACAAAAGTATGTGAACTTAGACAGAGCCATACAATAGCAATCTATCTGCTTATGTGGATATTGGATTAACATCTTGAAAGTGTGGACCTCTCAAACACAGGAAAATATAGTAATATAAATGCAGAAGTCTGTTAATAATTCTTGTTATTACAAATTTTCTTTGATTTTTCAAGTGAATTTGCGTGGTTGAATTCAATACTGTCTGTATATTTGATTAGATATTTAGAATCGGTGTTGCAACTCCGTAAAAACATAACATCAGGAATAGTATATATGTACGTCTGTTTCCTAGGGTTTTTTTCCCCCTAGAATATCAATTACATGGGAATTCTTTGCGATATATTGTAAGATGCGAGCATATTTCAGGCCTATGGTTATGGAGTCAGGATGAAAATAGCCTGTGTTATGGCCAACTTCACATCCAATGGATTGTGTCCCTAAATTTACACATCTTTAATACCCCTGGCTATAGATTTGAATCTGACAAATGTGACACCATTGGAGGTCCATTAAAAATGTGACTGTTAGATACATCCTTCAGGTGATGATTACTCATTGACAGCTTACAGTTCCTTGTTTCTAATCTCCATTGCCTATGCTTGAACCAGTAAACAAGCCAGTAGTACCGATATAAACTCTCATTTCTGTAGGTACTTAAAGTTATAAAATATTGTTCAATTAAACAGTATAAAGTACTTCAGTCTACTAAGACTCCAACTTTAATCTTTGTGCAGCTTATTTCTAGCTGTAAACCTTTAAATGCCAACATTTTTTTTTTTTTTTTTTACATCCCAAATGCAGTTTGCCTTCTCTCCTATTCTTCTGGTTCCTCCCTAAAAACTCCCATCTCCTCACCTATCCTCATCTCCTTCTGCTCCTCCCCTTCCTCCTCCTATTCCTTCTTGTCCTCCTTCTTGTCCTCTTCCTCCTCCTCCTCCTTCCCCTAAGGGCAAGCCTCCCATGGTTTTCAAGCAACCATGGCATATCAAGTTGCAGTAAGACTAGGCATCTCCTCTCCTATTAAGGCTGGACTAGGCATCCTAGCCAGAAAAAAAGGCTCCAGAAGCAGGCAAGAGACCCAGATATAGTCTCTGTTCCCGCTGTTGGGAGTCCCACAAGAAGATGACTTCTTGTTATATATTTATATGTTTTTATATATTTATATATTATCACTACACATGTATATATATTTATATATAAATGTATATATTTTATATTATGTTTATATAGATGTATTATAAGTATTTATATATTCTTGTTACATATTTATATATTACAACTGTAACCTATGTGCAGAGGGTCTAGGTCAGTCTGAGGCAGGCTCCCTGGTTGGCAGGTCTGTCTCTGAGTTCCTGTGAGCCCAGGTTAATTGATTCTGTGGGGGGTTTGTGGTGTCCTTGATTCCTGGGGCTCCTATATTTCTTCTTCCTCATTTTCCACAGGTTCACAGATTCCCCAAGCTCCACCTAATGTCTTAGCTGCCAACATGTTAATGAGTGCTTCAAATTAAGTGCCCCAGCCGAGCAGTGTTAAAACCTTCCCAAGATTTTGCCTTCTAGCCTATGCCTTATTCCTGTGGAAGTTGCACAGCTGCTGCCTCCTCAGCCCTTTGAGAATATTTGAGTCTACACTGGTTTCTCTCTCTGTCTTCTCTTCTTCCTACAGGTCATGATTTCTGGTTGAGCTGGATCACTCTTAGTGGTTCTTACATTTTAGCCTGCACTTTCTCATCTCCTTTTAGCCATGTGCAAAGATACTGTCAATATTTATTATAGCAACTTCCCAGTTCCTCTTCCCACTCACTCTTTCTCACTTGCACTTCCCAGGGCTCTTGAATTAATGAATGCTTTGGCTTTCTTCTGCTTTAAAAATGCCTTCACTACTTCAGTGGCTCTCAAATCCAAATTTCTTGTTTATCACCTGCCATTGTTTTTAGTTTTTAGACTTTGTGTGGATATTTGCTCCTAACATTAGTGGGCAATTGGCTTACGTATCATCAACCCCTCTTCATGTGCAGCAAGTACATCAAGACTTCTTGAGAGTATCAATTAAAGCTTGAGAGTATATCTCCAAAATTTGCCATGTGACATACATGTATAGCAACAATGGAACACAGTTGTTGACAAGCTTCCAGTTTCATGGTCCGGTTTTAGTTTGTGAACTGCCATGAGCAGTAATTGCTTGTAACATCCAAGACTGCAAGTGCAATTGTGTCATGTCTTAGAGTTTTGTGTGTACTTGTCATGTCCGTATGATATATGTACATATATATGCCTCTGCTTAGAGTCCAGAAGGTGATGTCAGGTGGCCTGATCTATTACTTTCCACCTTATTCACTCTGTCAGGATCTATTACAAAACCTGGAGCAAGTGATTCTTCTAAAACCTTCTCCCAGCCCAGGAAATGAACTGTCAATAATTCCACCATATGACTGAATAGAGTCCTGGGTCCATATTCCTTAAAAAGATATACACAGTCCATGTTCAGACCAACTCAGCAAGTGTATAAGAAACACTAAGAATGTAGAGAAAAGAATCATGCTGATGATGAGCTGAGTGTTTGCTGGTCAGGTGGAAGAATCATTTGCCCACCACATCTTGGCAGAATGAAGGTATTATATATTTTTAAAGGAAAGATAAAAGAACGGAAAATGATAAAGGTTTTTTAATGTAGACATTTAGTTTTTATAACTCTTCATATTATACTTTTGTCTTCTAAATAGGTCACTACATTAGCCTTTCTTTTAGTAAAATATTCTTTTGCCTTAAAAAAAAAACCTCAGTATAATCACTAGGAACTTGAAAAATTAATTATTTGCATTTTAAATTGAAATTGAAAAGAAAAAGTAAAATTAATTTCAGAAAACATAACTGTACAAAAAGGACTTAACATGGAAACAGTTTCGCCTGACCTGAGTCTATATTATTAACTTTAAATCTCTTAAAACTCCAGTGGATACCCTCAATCCCATCCCCTGCCCATACCTGGGTATCCTATAATTTCCTTCCATAATTTAAAGAATGAGAAGATTCAGAGGTTTATGGAATCATTTCATCCACATTCTTCCACAGCAAGAAAACAAATACTGAGCTATTGTGGGAGTGTAAACAGATTGATGCAGCTACTCATTTCAAAACTGTGAGCTTTATCTGTGAAGAGCAGATACAGACTTGTGAGGTACCTGATAACAAGGAAACAAGATGGGTAGGACCACTATCAGCGATGCATTGGGAAGGGGTTGCTGCCACAGTATATACAAAATGTGTTCTTCTACGATGTTGGTTAAGTCAAGCTCAGGCTTTCTTCCAGGTACTTAACCATCTTTTAGAGTTGTCTCTTTCAAACTCTAGTGAGCTCATTAGAAATGCTCATCCTGATCCAGTAGATTTGAAGGAGGGTCAAGCATTTGTAATTCTAACACTTGCCTAGTGGATGCAGATCCTTTCTGAGGACTACCCTTTGGGTTGTCAAGGGGTATATAGGAGTAGGACTCAGCATTCAAGAGGCCCAGCAATACATATAATGCCATCTTATTTTCACTAAATAGTATATTGACATTATCTTAATGTATAATGAAGTTCCCAATTACCTTCAGATCTGTTTTAATTGCTTATGCTATTGTTCAAATGTGTTTGCTGTGAGGATTCAAGGTGTGATGCTAATCTTGGTTGTCTATCAGATTGGATAGAGAAAGATCTAGAAAGATTGTAGAACATACTCTCTCTCTCTCTCTCTCTCTCTCTCTCTCTCTCTCTGTGTGTGTGTGTGTGTGTGTGTGTGTGTGTGTGTCCTGAAACAATTAGAAATTAGGTTAGAGAACAGAGCAGCCCTGTTCCTGAGGGTATGAGAGAGGAAGACCAGGGGTGAATGGAAAAGAGGAAATGAGACAAACAGCTTAAGAAAGAGAAAGAAATCTAGCAATTGCTACATTTTCAGTACATGTGTATTTTTCTTCTTGCACCACCCTACAGAAAATAGGCTCCAGGTTCTTTAGCATCTCTTAGTGAATTCTCACCAACAACTGTCCTCATGACTACCAAACCTTGAAACAATGCTGCCATCATTGTTTCCTCTTACTCTTAGAGTTTCAGCCTCATAGATTGAGCAGAACTGGTTCCCCAAAGTCTTCATTGGGACTCTGTGAACTCTGATTATAACCCAGTCTGATAAATCTCCTCTTATACTACATTCCATCAGTTTCTGCCTCTAGAGAACCTCAAGGACAATAATTATGTCAAGAGAATGAACATTTCTTTCCATACTGGGCTTTGTTTCATCTGTCTTGTTTGTATGCTATCGCCTTCCATTCTAAGTGGCAAACACAAAACCCTAGAGACAGTAGTAACTTAGTGATATCAGATCAGCACTACCCTAGATACAGTACTAATCCCCCCACCACACACACACAAAGAGGAGGAAGGAAAGGGAGAGAGAGAGAGAAGAGAGAGAGAGAGAGAGAGAGAGAGAGAGAGAGAGAGAGAGAGAGAGAGAGAGAATCTTTCCTGACTTTATGGAGAAAAGTTATATTAAAAAATAATTTAGCATGGTCACTTAAATATTGGAGGAAGTGTGTAGACTATGTGAGGAGACAAGTAGGCTAATAGTTTTAGGGAATCACAGGAAAAAAATGTTGTAGGAAAGTGACAGTGATGGCTGAGGAGAACACTAGTGGCTACACAAGATGGCAGTGACATAACCAGCACAGACATCTGGGTAGCTCTCTTTGTCTATGTGCTGACTTTACCTAGCTTAAGACATATGGTACTGAGAGGAGGGCCAGGAGGACAGATGTGAAAGGTGGAGCAGGAGCTGCCTTCTGAATTTGTGTTAAGCTGGCTACTCATTTATATTTCACCTGGGTGTGTGGTGACACTAGTGAGTTTCAGAGAAGGTAGTCACATGACAGCATTATTATTCCCATAAGTCTCTTACCTACTACCTTCACATCAAGGTTGTAGAGGAAAAGTCCCTTCTACAATACTTTCATCTGGCTAACAATTTTTCATTCATTTGTTGGATTCTCTCCTACACATACGTTTTGTTCCTGCATCCGTATGTGTGTGTATATATGCACATATGTATGTCAGGACTAGATGTTGATTCAGGGGTTTTCATCAATTGCTTTTTGCCTTAATTTGGGAGAGGTTCTCTTACTGAACCTGGAGCTTACTACTTTAGACTGTTTGGGCAGTGAGCCTCAAGCATCTCTTGTCTTTGCCTCTCCATATTGGAAATCTAAGCATGCATCACAACTACTGGAATTTATGTACATTCTGGGGATTAAACTCAGGTCCATTTCCCCTGAAAACTCACACTCAAATACATTTACAAAAATATGTGTTTGACACTGAACTTCCTACTTTCTACCTTTGTGGTTAGAATGTTTTTTAAAGGAACTACAATGAATAATTTTACTTTCATTACTTTTTGGGTTGAAACACTAACCAAACAACAACGACAACAAAATAAATAAATAAATAAATGAATAAATAAATAAATAAACCGAATGCTGTTAACATTGTGGAAGTCATTGCAACCCTGTACTAAGTGCAAAATTCTACCCATGGCGTGTTAAGACCCCATTTCTCTCAAGTTATAATTCACAGGTCATTTCTTTATATCAAATCATAAATCTTCTGAAAATTCCTCTTTAAACTTCATTAATTTGTAAAAAATAATAAATGATGTAAAGGATAATAAATTGTGTTATTTAGAAATTGTTTATATTAATTATAAAGATGCAAGCAATTGATCCTACAAATAACACATGAGGGAAAACATCTCTAAATAAATTTAAACCTGCAGAACCCATAAATATATTCACATTTTTAATACTATAATAGCCTTCTGATAGGCAAGCTACTTGTACATTTTCACATGTGTTTCATTCTTTATGGTTAGAGCAGGATGATAAATTTGAACATAAGTCAGAGGCATCTGAATATATTTCTTTCTTAATATTTCAGAATATATCTCCTAAAACTAAATATTCACTTTAAATATGTACCTGTCATATTTAAAAATTATAGTACTGGTAATACTATAAAACCATAATAATATCATTCAGCATACAGACCAGGGTATATTTTTGTATCTAACTTAAATTTTATAGCACTGAACAATAAAAAGAATAGCATAATGAGTTTTGTTTTTGTACATTTTATATATTCTAAAATGTATATGTCCCCAGTGTACGCTTTCTTTTGTAAAAGCCAACAGTATTCCCTGTGTTTAACTGTCTCGTTTTAAGATGACAGTGCTAGACTTACCCATCATGTTCAGTATTTACATATTTATGTATTCTTATATATATATTCATCAAGTAACACACATATACACATACACATGCACATACACATACACATACACACATACATATACATCATACAATGTAGTAATGTGGACAGGAAACAGGATCGAACTTAATCACCCTCACACTGGGTTATTTACTGTGGTAGTAGGCTTGGTTATGACTAAGTTTATACTAGGAGAGGCAATAATCTATTATTCAACAGTGATCCAAGTATTATGCAAACTACAGCAAAAGTCTACTAATGAAGGATTATTCTGTTGCAATTGTATGTAAGAACTGCTAAAATGTTAAGGTGGACATAGGACAGCATCAGCCTAAGCCCTCTGTTAAACATGAAGTAATAACCTTCCATTTGGCCCCAGGTCTCTGCTGACATTCTGTTCAACTTCTGTTTTATGCAGGCTTGTTCCAAACCAGTCAATAATACAGAATGTGCCAAGGAACGTGCTGTTCTCAGGTCCCATCCCACTTGCAGCATTTCCTGTGAGCACAAAGTCCAGAGTTCCCTTGAGTCTGATGATCTCAGTTCTTCTTAGCATTCTATAGTGCCCTGAGGAATATAGGGAAAAAGGTAAATCTGGCTTCTGGTATGTCACTGCAAGGTCAGAGAACACACATCAGCAGTTAGAGCCCTGAGGATTATTGACCTTATTTCAATTTTTTAAATGTACAGATAGTATTTGTTATTGAATAAAAATTATGAGACATATGAACAATAAAAAGGAAAATACAGTTAAACAATGCAAAGGTAGCACAGGAAGTTCAAATACATGAGAATCTCAACGTCAAATAGAAATATCGTACTCTATTGACTGTTTAGTAGCTGACTAGAGATGTACAATGAGAAGATTAGCTAACTTAACTTAAAAACTGCCCAACAGAATCACACATAGGAATTGGAAAGAGAAAATCAAGTATCATTTGATACAACCACTGTAATCAAGGTATATACACAAATGCAATTGTCTATCTAAACGGAAATAAGGAAAATATTTGCCAGAGAAAATTTATATTAAAGAAAAAGCTAAGAGTTTTTCAAAATTAATAAAATACAGTTTAGACTGTATATTAAAAAATCATAGAAAAGACCCAAAGCACTATAAACATAGAATAATTAGAATAATGTGTCCAAGGAAATTGATATTTCATAGTCAAGTTGAGGAAAATCAAAGCTAATACAAAAAGCAGCCATATAGACATAAAATACTCATTATGTGAGGGATGTATAAGCATTACAGCAGACATGTCATCATATATTATGCAAGCAAAAGGGCAATGGAGCAGCATATTCACTGTATTAAGAGAAAAAACAAAATTATATAGTCTCATGATAAGTAACCACATGCGCAATTTAATATAAGCAAAGTGCTGTGGCCAAGTCTTATAGTTACAATAATAATATCTGCCCAAGATCAAGGCAAAATAAATAGTTTTAGGTCGAGGAAATATGGGAAAACATGAGAACAATTGAGAAAATACAATGGACTTATAAAAAAATCTAATTGAAATAAAATTAAAAAATAGAAGTTTAATAGTAGGCTAACAAGAGAGGAGAATGTAAACCCCAAACTCAGGAAATGGAAAAGTAAAATTTAGTTCCACCAATAATTGTACTGAATATTAATGACTCCCATGCTCCAAATTTGAATGACATTATTATATAATATATTTATAATATTAAATATAATATAATATAATAATAATATTAAATTTGTAAAGATAAGGATAATTCTCTATAAGGATGCTGAGACACATAATTGGAAGAATATGTTCACCTGAAATGGTCCATGCTATGCATATGCAATTCATTGTAATGTGTTTATTATGCTGTAGACCAGTTGAGCCTCATTCATGTTTTTTTTTCTGTTTCACCTGCCAATCCTGTACTAAATATACTATTCTGTACTAACCATCATTCTGTACTAACTACACTATTCATAATGTTGTAAAAGTTAGCTTGGAATTTAAATTACACAAAATTCCCTTTCTTTGGCACGCTATTCTATATGTGTTTAATGGTCAGATAACTCCACCACTACCACATCCAGGTACAGAACTGGTCCCAATGGTCTCTTCTGACCATTGTTCATTGTCCTGGTGTCAGCCCATTACCCTCTTTCCCACTGTCCCTTAGTGGGTGTTCTCCATCTTAAAACTCTGTGTGGCTAGATGTTACACAAATTCAGTCATATAGGAGCATTTGAGATCAATTCACAAGTATTGATATTTCAGTCATTTTAAGTACTATGTACAATTTCCTTTCCTAGACATAACTTTATCTATTCCCAAGATGAGTGGTTTAGAGGCTGTTTCTAGATAACTATAAAAATCTAAAAACACTTCATAAACATTTTCAAGCATGTTGTCTGTTTGTCAACATTGACTAAATATGTAGTGTCTTGGCGTAGAAAAATTATATTAATCTTTATTAAATTTATTATTACCTTCATAAAAGAAGCAGATTGTCAAATCTATTGATAAGTGTAGTGCTTTGAATGAGAAATATATTTGTTATGAGTCTTTTGAAGTTGTTGATCTCAGGTTGCTTAAACTTTAAATTGTTTAGATTGAACTAGGAATTTGCCCATTTCTTTTAGTTTATTTCACCGCAATAGAGTATAGGTTTTAATATTAATTTAATAATTATGGATTTCATTAATGTCTATTCCCTTAAGCAGTTCTGGTTTTGGTGATTTGCAGGCTTTCTTTTTGTATTTTGGCTGGGTGAGCCGGGGGTATATAGATATCTTTTATCTTCTCAAAGAATGAGATTTAGACTCATTGATTGTTTACATCATCGTCCTTTTCTTGTTCAATAAACTTCTAATCTAATCTTTTTTAAATTTTTTTTACATCCATGGGCCTGAGTTAGTTTTGTTTTTGTTTTTTGAACACCTTAAGTTGCACCATTATGTAATTTGTTTATGGTCTTTCTGATGTTTTAATGTAGATACTTAAAGCTATATATTCCCCTTAGGACTGCTGTTAGTTACTGTGTCTCTTTGGTTTTGTCATAGCATTGTGTTTTAATTTTCATTTAATTCCACAGATTTTAATTTTTTTCTTCCCTTTTTCTACAATTCATTCTTCATATAGTGATGACATTTAATCTGTACCTGCTTATGAAATTACTGGAGTTTCATTTACTTTTGACTTTTAAGCTTTGAGATAGAATACAAGGAGTCCTTTCAGTTTTTGAATTGGTTCAGATTCCTTTTTCTGACTATGTTGTGGTCCATTTTAGAAAGGCTTCCATTAGCTGCTAAGTACTATTGTATATATGTTTTGGTGTTTTAGTCATATATTTTGTACATATCACTTGGGTCCATCTATTCAGTATATGATGCCATTTGATTCTGATAGTCCTGTGTTCATTTTTTTGTCCTGATGACCAGTGTATTAGAGAAAGTATGATTTTAAAATAATTCTCTGTTACAAGCTCAATACTAATTTCCATCTTTAAGTGCAATAGTATGGTTTCTATGAATTCTGCTGCACCAGAGTTTGGTGTATACCATAGTATGATATTGAAGAAAACTGACTTAGCCCCTCTCAACAGCTCTTAATTTCCCAGAGCTCCTTGGCTAGGGTAGAACTTCATGCACATTTCACTTCCTCCATGATGGGATTTTGTCTTTGTTGATCTCGTGTGGTTCTTTTGTTATGTGTGTACTGTTCAGTACATGTACTGGCTTATTTTATGTCAGCTTAACATACACCAGAGTCACCAGATAGGAGGGAGCCTCAATTGAGAAAATGCTTCTCTGTAAGATTTGGGTAAAGACAAGCCTGTAGAGAATTTTCTTAATTAGTGATTTATAGGGGAGCATCCAGCCTATTATGAGTGCTGGCATCCCTAGGATTGTGACCCTGGAATCTATAAGAAAGCAGGATGAGAAAGCCATGAGGAACACGTCAATAAGTAGCACTTCTCAGTGGCTTCTGTATCAGCTTCTGCCTTCAGGTTCCTGTCGTGCTTGAGTTCCTGTCCTGACTTCCCTTGTTAATGAACTGTGATGTGCAAGTGTATGCTGCACATTTCTTTTCTGTGGTGGTCTGGATAAAATTGATCCCAGGAACTCAGAAAGTGGCAGTATTAGGAGACATGGCCTGTTGGAGTAGATGCGTTACTAGGAGGTAGGCTTTGAGGTCTCAGATGTTCAAGCCTGGCTAGTGTGTCACTATCAATTCCTGATGCCTGTGGATCCAGATGGATACCTCTCAGCTACCTCTCCAGCACCATATCTGCTCGAATGTCATCATGCTCCCTGAACATGACAATAATGGACTAAATCACTGAACTGTGAGCCAGCCCCAGCGATTTTCTTTCTAAGAACTGCAATAGTCATTATGTCTCTTCACAACAATAAAACACTAAGTCACTTCCGAAGGCTGTTTTGGTCATAGTGTTTCATTATAGCAAAAATAACCTTAACTAAGCCAGCATACTATTACAGTCTCTGTGAGTTTATGTATACATTTTCCCTTCTGTTTTTGGAAAATGGTGTTTCTGTGAAATCATTTACCACCTCCAACTCTTCTGATCTTTCTGTTCCTTCTTTAAAATAGATCCTTGAGCCTCACAGTGCAGACATGCATGTGCATGAGTGCACGTGTGGGTTTGTGTGTGAGTGTGTGTATGCATGTGCATGTGTGCATGTGTTGAGCAAATATAAACTTGTGTTCTCTTCACATTGATTGATCAGTTGTAGGTTTTTCTGCTAATTATTGTCTATTGCAAGAAGTTAATTACGTAAGTTTTGAGAGATGTGCTGATCTATGGATGTAGCAAGACAGCACTGGAAGTGTTTTCTTTATATATTAATTCAGCAAAATAATCATAATTGGTTTTACCCCTGGAACCTATGATCTACCTATCTAGCTTCAGGTTTTCAGTCTCATTGAAATCACAAGGCATAAAATTTTATCAAAAAGTGATTGGTTACTTCCATAACAATCGTGCTACTAATAAACCAATGGACACATCTTTCTAGGCAGGTCATTCTTTGTAGGTTTCAGGGTTCATAGACCAATGACATTGATGACTAATTTTCTCCTCTGGTTGTGTGTGTGTGTGTGTGTGTGTGTGTGTGTGTGTGTGTGTGTGTGTTTGTGTAGTGGAGGAATATGTTGGCCAACAAATTAGAAAAATATAACCCATTTCTGATACAGAGAGCATTACTTGGTAGCACATTTGGGGTATTGATTCTCTTCCCCATGATATGGTAGTAGATTTCCATATGGAGTTTTCAAATGCTCTTTAATGTTAGTTATCCCTTCCTGTGTTCATGTCTTTTCCCTCACACCCTCCATCTCCTTTAATCTTTCCTTTTGATATTTATCCCTTATCCCTTTATAACACTATATTTTGTTTCCCTTTCTTAGAATATTCACTTCTCTCCTGTGGTCTCTTATTAGCTATATAACCTCTGTGGGTCTTGTAAATGAAATATACATAACTAAAGCTTAAAAGCTAGCATCCACATATGAGAGAAAACATAATATTTGTCTTTCTTGGTTATGATTTTCTTACTTGGGATGATTGTTTCCAGTTCCAATAATTGACTTATAAAGCTCATAGTTTCATTTTTATTAACTGCTTAATAATATTCCACTATGTAAGTGTGCTCCATTTCATTATCTATTCAATAGTTGACATATATCTAAGTTTTTGCCAAGTTTTGACTATTCTGACTAAAACAGCAGTAAACATGGATGAGAACATACTTTGGAGGAATGATGTGGACTTCTTTGGGTATATGCCCAAGAGTAATATGGCTAGATCTTGTAGTAGATCTGTTTCTAGCTTTGTGAAGAAGTCCACAGTTACTTCCATAGTGACTGTACAGTTTTCATTCCCAGCAGCTCTGAATAATTTTTATCCTTTCCCTACTTCTTTACAAGCATCCACCATCATTTATTTGGGTAACATTGACCATTTTGACAGGAGTAAGATCAAATCTCAAATATATTATCAAATTTGCATTTACCTAATAGATAAGGATTCTAAGTATTTTAAAAAGTGTTTCCTTATTCTGGATATTAACCCTCTGTCAGGTTAAGGTTGCCAGAGGATTTTTTTTTTTTTGTAGACTACCTCTTTCCTGCAATGATGGCAAGAAAAGCATGTAGATTTCTTTTGTTGTGGGATGGTGCCTTATTTGTATGATGAGAGCTAGGCCTGAGAGTGTGGGAATGCCAAAGGATGATATGGTGAAACTCACCAGGCAAGGCTGGTGCAGAAACTGTGTGACCAAAGCTCAGCCTTGGAATATGGAGATAGCACTGTCAGGTAAGGTTCTGTAAAGTGGGTATACCAACTCAAAACATTCATATATATGATATATGTATATATGTATATATCACATACACACAATATATATATATACATATTTAATATATATTTTATACATATATTAAGAGACCAGATCAATAGTTCTCAACTTTCCTCATGCTGCAACCCTTAATATATTTCCTCATGCTGTGGTCACCCCCAACCATAAAATTATTTCAATGCCATAATTCTGCCACTGTTATGAATCATAATGCAAATTTCAAATATGCAGGATATCTGATATGTGATGTCCTCCAAATGGGTCATGACCCATAGGTTGAAAAATGATGAATTAGACAGAAAGGTTTATTAACTAATAGTTATGATAATTTCTATTACCTACATCTTATTTCCGTCTTCATATTCCCCTAGTCCATCTTCCTTTTCTTCCCCTTCTAATCTTGAAGAAAACTTTCTGTAGACAACTTTCAGTGCAGACAGAATTCTGCACTGACATGCCCAGGTCTGAGGAGGAGGGTAAATGAAGGATAATCTCTGCTTTGGGCCTCCACCATTTGTTATGAGAAGTCTACGTCCATTGTTCCTCAACATGGAATGTATCATTTTTAAGTTGCTATTTTAAAATGTTTTCCTTGTCTTTGGTTGCCAGAAATTCCACTATGTTGTCCACATACTCGATTTTTTAAATTTTGTTTTTATTTAGAATTCTCCATGCTTTTTCAGTTAATATTTTATGCCAGGTGCCCAGTGTAGAATTTCTTTGGCCCATATAGCATCAAGTACTTAGCATTTTTGTATCTCCATTTTCTGAAATTAATCAATTTAGAACCTTGTGTAATATTTAACATACCCCAAGGTCCATGGTTTTTGTTAAACTTTTTTACACAATACATGTTAATTAATTATATTTTTCCTTCACCTAAGTTCTGTATCCTCTTGCTTACTCTAATATACAATTTCATGACCTCTCTCTTTCTCTCCATTTCCTTCTCTTTTCCAACCCCTCTTCCTCTCTTGTTAAAATGAACATATGAGCACACACAAAAATCAAAATAAACCAATATATCTAATAATTGCTGAACCACAATAAAACAAAGAACTTAAAACAAATTACCGAACCATGGGAAGTGCTTCACGTTGGACATCTATTCTTAGGCCTGGGATCTGACCTGGAATGTGGGTGATACACTCATTGTCATTCCATTGGAGAAAATGGATGTTCTCTTTCTTAGCCAGTATTGATGAACAGTAAATCCTTACTGAGGGAATGAGAGTTTGTGTCTACTTCCCTTTCTCCTTGCTGGGATTTCATCTGATTTAACTGTATGTAGGACTGTGTATGCTATCACTGTCTTGATGAATTTATATGTGAGCCTGAGAGGAGGGGTTTCAGTGTTCTAAATTCTCACTTTCCGTACATTGTCCAGTTGTGAATCTCTCTGTTAATTACTATCTATTTCAAGAAGCATCAGGGATGAGGATGGAATGACACACTGATCTATGCCTACAGCAATGTATCATTTTATTGCTATGATCATTTAGAAGAATAATAGTAATAGATTATTACAAAGGTTCCATAACCTACCCAGTCTCAGGTTCTTGGCCCCTTTAGTAATGTCAGGTATGGGTTTCATCTCATGGAGTGAGCCTAAAATCTAACATTTAGAAGGGGAATTGGTTAGCCCATTACATGTGTTCTATTGTGGCACCAGTATATCTGGCAGACTTAAAATAACTGATTGTAGACTTAGTAGCTAGGTTATTTTTATGATTCCTTTTCTTCTCACATAGGATGCGTAGACCATTACAGTACCTAGAATGTTAGTTGCTAGGGGTGAAACTTCTAGTTGTATTCCAGTAATCTCTTTGATAATCGGGCTTCTTTCCCTGGCTTTAAAAAAATGTTTTTCTTTGACATTCAGGTTGAAAAATTTGTATATGTCTGCCTTCAATTTTATTGAATATTCATTCATTAATTTTCAATCTATTATTAAGCCTAAATAGAGCTGCTTTGCAAAAAAAATCAGGTATTATTTTAGAATTATATTATTGTCATTTCTAAATAAGATTTTGTCTGATCAAAATTGTTTTCCCTTCATTTTAAACTATATACTTTTAATTTATAGAGAATATTTATGAAATTATATTAAAGTATCTGTTTCAGTTTTTCAAAATCTAGGTTATTTTTAGTTTGTTAATTATCTTTCCTTTGTGTATTTTTCCATTTTTCCTGGTTCTGTAAGTACTGAAGAACCTAGCACTATGAGAACTAGCAACACCAAAATTGCTCTAGAGAATTATGAATATTTTCAGATAGTCTAAAATGTAGGATTCATACCATGTCTTATTTTACCTTCCATGGAAAGTTGTTTCTATACCCAATCAGTTTTAAAAGACTTTTCACATGTAATTTGTGACTGTTCCCTTGAATATATGACACTATGTTTTAACTAACTATAGTATTTTATATTATCGTTGAACTCTCAAAGTGCTTGCTTTGTACTCCTTGGGAATGTCCTCTCTCTCTCTC
>NW_022196904.1:61154742-61180385 GCF_008632895.1 Mastomys coucha
CTCTCTCTCTCTCTCTCTCTCTCTCTCTCTCTCCCTTCTCTCTGTCTCTATGTCTCTGTCTCTCTTCCTGAGGAAGAAACTCACATTGCATTTTCTACATGTTTCCTAGCCATAGACATTCCATTTACTCATTTCTCACTAATCGTTCTCGCCAAGTTCTGCATGGCACAATTTTTTTCCTACTTAATGTGTGAAAGATAGGTTCTCCCAAGAATTTTTGATTCCCTATCAACTATTTCCCCCAAGAAAATATGTGCTGGTAGGATTAGTTAGTATGAGAACCGGTAGTAGTGTAAGTACAGAATCAAAATAAAAGAGGTATCTTGCCTATCCAAAAAGGTTGTGAACTTGAAATACTATGTATAGTCATGAAATGCCATATAGGGATCCCCACTCATTTCCTACCTAAATTCTCAATATGTGTATGAATGGTTAGTAAGACTGTCTTCTATAAAAGTATCTAGAAATTTATAAAATTGAAGGAAACTACTGAGAATTACTTCCAATGCATTTAGTTTTAGGTAGTGTGAAGATCAATATACTGGTTGAGTGAACTGTTCATATAATGCTAAAGATTTTCCATCATGTATTTCTTATGTTAATATTTAGTTTTGCTAATGTAGTGAAAAGGCTGCCCTGAAGACCGAGTGTGGAGCTCTTATCTATGTGTTAGAGTGATAGCAGGCCACTTTTCTCTGCTACTAAAATTAAAGTGTCTTATTATAGTGTATTTATGTTATGAGTGTTCTTAGGAAAGTGGAACTTTTATATTGTCATTAAGGTGAATATTAAAATGATACAATGGCAAAATATAGATTTTTATATTTCTTTAGCGTGGATAAATTTTAGTGTAAAATGCATGACTTAGAAAAGAATGATATACATTGAAGCCTGTGACTTTAAAAGCAAGGCCCCAGGGATTGAAAGTTGGAGCTTAAATTTCCTTAATTTTCTTAGCAGAGTTGCCACAGAAATGGCATGAGTTTTCAACATAGTATTTTATTCTCTCACATATATTCATGAATAAAATTGAGCATCTAATTGCTGAAATCTTTTAAAGGAGAGATCTGACATGATATTATCCTCTGATTTATGAATATATATACACACACACACGCACATATATATATATACATATATACATATACACACACACATATGTGTGTGTGTGTGTGTGTGTGTGTGTGTGAGAGAGAGAGAGAGAGAGAGAGAGAAAGAGAGATTTACCTGGCCATTCTCTATTCTTGTCTTTTCCTGGCAAATGCTTCATTACTTTGTAGGGAACTGGTGCTCACTTTTTGGTATGACTTGATAACCATTTGGAAGGTTATTTTTGCAGCTTTAAGCAACGTTTCCTAAGAGTATCTGCTAAGAACAGTCAATCAGACTTTGGCCATGGTTTTTCTCATTCAGCAGGTCCTAGGCAGGAATTGTGGATATGCATGTGTCTCATGATGGTATGGAAACTGTGAATCTTTCAGGTGATACTATTCTGCAATCCACAGACAAGAACTGAGGGAAGACCAGGACAGATTAGTCACTTCATGTTCTCTGTCTAGTACAATCCTCTAGTCTCATCAATATGTTCCATGTTAACTCAGGAGCACACATCAGATACTGAGGATTTGATGCCAGGGTGTTGAAATATGGGAAAACTTAATCAGAGGTATGTCCTGGTCAAAAACACACTGATACCTTTGATGCAAGGCAATATCTAAATAAATAAGATAATATGTTGTTTTCTTTAAAAAAAAAAAAACAAAGGTGGGGGAGGTTGGAATCAGAAGTTCTCTCTTCACCAGCACATCATTTCAGTCTTTAGTTCGCAGGCTGGGTACCTTGGCCTCCAGGGTCTTCTTGATTTTTTTCCTACTCATGGCACTTTATATACATAGATGCCACCAAGTTTTACTAATTTTCTTTGAAAGAAAATGTAATTTCTTTGGATCATGATGGTTTGAACAGAAAGAATATTAGAAAAAGAAATTATTCTATGGATGTTTTATACCCAATGATGTTTTGTTAAATAAAAGGAACTGTGGCTAATTCATGATGAATGACATGTGCAAAGGAAAGTGGTGGAATGTCCCAGTGTCTTGGACTGGTAGTTGTTATATCTGGGTGAAGTTATTGTCACTATAATCCTTGATTCTTTTAAAGGAGGTATCCACACTCTTGCCACTTGTACAGAGACTGATGAATAAAATTCTCAAGGGGATAAAAGGTGATAGACTGGAAAATGTCAGCCCCGGCTGGAAAGACAAGCAGAAGGGAATCACATCCAATGTTGAAAATTCACTGAATGCATGCATGAAGGAAGGAATATTTATGTAAGTCAAAGTAACATAAATCAGAATTGGATGGTTCCGAGGGGATCTAAGAAGTGTTATCAGCATTTTTAAAAGGAAATACTACTTTGCATAAAGATCAATGAGTGAACCCATCCCCTAGATTCATTTTTATGTCCCCTTTTAAATTCTAAGCCAACCTAAAAGCATTCTTGGTAAGCCAGATCCCTGAATTTACCTTGTTCCTGCTGTAATCATCAGGGATATTTTTCAAAATTATCAAAAATTGCCTTGTTAAAACATTTATGCAGTTTGTCCTTCCTCTAACTAGATGGGAAGGTCCTTAACTACATATATCCAGAAACTCACACAGTACACTGCATCTCACCACATAGAATTGGCTGCTAGGAGTCCTGTGGAGGGAGAGAGATGCTAAGAGCACGTCTGGGCTTGATAGGAAAGTGCATAATGGTGTCAAGGTACATCCCACATATAATATTGTCGCTTATCTTGTAGCTCCACTTGCAGGAGATGATTAGGCTCAGTGAAAGAACATTGAGGCGATTCATGAGTGAGACACAAATGAATATTTAAATTGGATTGGGTTGTTTCTTTGAAACTGTCTATGTAAAAGTTATGTTTTTAAAAATCTTCAAATATATGTTAGAATCATTTGTACATAATAATCTTATGTATTATGTAATCATAATATATTATGTATGTGTATTGTGTATAATGTAATAATGTACAAAAATACATAACATACATATATGCAATAATAATGAGCTGATGAGAATGAATATCTAAGTTTTAAAAATACATCTTTCACTATGTTCTGAGACTTCAATAGTCTTCAAAAGTTCAGTGTCGATTACTTGCTCCTCAGACATTTGAGGGGCTTTGTGTTCTTGGAACCTGGCAAGATTTTAGGAAGTAGAGCTCCCTGGAAACAGTTAGGGTTTTGTAAGCACGACCCTGATAGAGATCCTGGGATCCCAACTTATTCCTCTGCGTTTGTTTCCTGGGCACCTTGAATTCAGCATCTCTTGCCTCATGTTTGCAATGGCTGCCCCAGAGGCCCAGAGTGTCAGGACCAAGGGACAGTGAACTGAACTAAGACCTCTCTAAAAATGTCAATCAAGGAAAAACACTCTTTCCTTTTACAGCATTCTCCTAGGTATTATGCCACAAAGAGCTAATAGTTCTCTTCCAAAGTATTCTGTTTTGGGGGCCCAAAATAGAATTATTATACCCTTCCTGTGTTCCTTAGCTAAGAAAATTAACTCCACAATCACAATAATTTAGCACCAAATCTCTGGATTATGTTTTTCTTTAAGTATACAGCTTTTATTGGGTAGCATGCATAAAATGCCTTTCCATTGAGAAATTGATGTTATAATTATAGACTGTCGGGATTAAAACTTGAATGAATAACATATCTTTCATATTATTTCTGTATTCAGATGGGCATTCACCTCTTCATCAAGTTTGAATCCATCCACTTTATATCTGTTAAACACGGGATGGTATTCGACTAGTAACGCAATTCTTAATTCTTTTCCTTTCCTTCAGTAAAATTAATCCAAATTGCTCTTGCAGCAGTAATACCTTATTTTTTATTCATTTTAAGTAATGAAAATCCCTGGTTCTTACAGATTTCAATAATCTCAGTTAAAATATGTATGGAATATTCTTTTAACTGTTTTCTCCTTGCAGGTGCGAAAGGCCTGTCTGGTCTCCAACTTGAACTTTCAAACCCTGCAATTTTCAAGTCTGTAGTATTTATATAATGGATGCCTTTGGTGTTTTAACTTCTTCTGAAAAGTATATTTTTATTTCCTTGTCTTCATTATCTTTGATACATAAAATTGTGATTCCAGTCATCATTTATTACATTTTATCTCTGTGCCACCTATTATATTTTCACTCTCTGTATGCGAACTGCTGCATAGTGTGTGTGTGTTCTTTTTTGTTTTTGTTTTTTCGAGACAAGGTTTCTCTGTGTAGCCCTGGCTGTCCTGGAACTCACTCTGTAGACCAGGCTAACCTCAAACTCAGAAATCTGCCTGCCTCTGCCTCCCAAGTGCTGGGATTAAAGGCATGCACCACCACTGTCCGGCAAGTGTGTATGTTCTTGTGTGTGTGTACATGTACATATGCATTACATATGCATTGACTATATACCTCCTATATGCAAAAAAGCTAAAATTTCATAAACAGATAATTCAACTCTGTTAAAAGTCCTATAGAAATAAGATAATTTCTAACCCTATGATTTTATTGGTTGTGTCTTTCAGTATTTATACCAATGTTAGCACCATCTCTACTTTTGAATATTTTTCTCAATTCCTATTTCAATCTTTTTCTTTATTGTGTTTCACTGCACTCCCTTGTAAATGCTCAGCTCTAATAAGTTGGTACCTTTCAATTACGCTTCACAAACAACACAACTTTCTTTGATGTGGTAACAGCTGCAATAAAGCATTAGAACAAACCTAAATTCTAGACTTCAGTGCCTTTTAGGATCTAGATAAATTTATATACTCAAACTACGACTGACCTGTGCAGAGAAGTGCATAAGTCAAGACAGGCTGGCTGACTCTAATTTAAGATTATATTAGGCAAAAACTAACTAATCAGTTAGTTTTACTTTGTGTCTTGTCTTAGACAGTATCTCTCCCTAGTGAGCAATTAGACTTCATTCTTCCCTCTTCCTACATCATTACATCATACTGTGTGATATTGTGACACATCATGGAGAGTCATGCTGTTTCTTGTCACTACTGCTCTGTACCTGAGTTTTTGTGCTCTTAACCCAGATAAATTAGGGACACTGAGTTTAGAGAGTCAAGAGTTAAGTAATCTTTCATCTTCATCATTTCTCTATACTTGAAACATTTGTCTTTACCTTAAAAATCTGTTTTTCATAAATGTATCTCAAATAAAAGGTTTTGAAAATATACACTAATCTAAATAAAGAAAACTTTAGCAGATCAAAGGAGTGGTAGTGGTAGATATTTTGTTGTTATATAATTTTTTGCCTAAATTTTCTAATTTTCAAAAATGACATTCTTTACAATAACCTATTTTAGATAAATCAATATAGCTTACTTTATGAATGAATGTGAATAGCCAGGTCTGTAATCACAGCACTGGGAAAGCAGAGGAAGGAAATGGAATTTGAGGCCACTTTGGACTATTTAATGCCATTGAAGCCAGTTTGAGCTACATAATGAGATCTCACTTTGTCAACAAGTAAAGGAAAGAAAGAAAGAAAGAAAGAAAGAAAGAATGAAGGAAGGAAAGAAATCAAATGTTTTCAGATTATGATTATTTATTCTGCACCCCTACCACTACCACTAGTAATGGCTGGAGAGTCAAGCATCTGCACCTTCCCCCCACCATCACCACTAGTAATGGCTGGAGAGTCAAGCATCTGCACCCTCCCCCCACTATCACCACTAGTAATGGCTGGAGAGTCAAACATCTGCACCCTCCCCCCACCATCACCACTAGTAATGGCTGGAGAGTCAAGCATAAGGTGTTTGCTGCCAAAGTGACAGTGTGCTCGTTTTCTTTAGTTTGAGGGATGATCTAGCCATGCCAAGTCAATTTGCAATGGCCCAGATCTATACAAAGTCTATTGGTCCCATTCCAAAGTGCTTGAATATCAGATGATGATGAGCAGTGTATGCGAACTTCAGTATCTCAGAATCCCTAAAATTGAAGAGGTGTCATTAGCTTTTGAACTTTAATCTTAGGGCTATCTATACAATGTCCATTGATTCCCTAAGATTCCATCTTACACTAATTAGAATGGTAAGATCAAAAACTCAGGTGACATCTCTTGTTGACAAGGATGTGGAGAAAGAGGAACACTCTTCCATTGCTGGTGGGATTGCAAACTGGTACAACCACTCTGGAAATCAATCTGGTTGTTCCTCAGAAAATTGGAAATAGATTTACCCACCTATACCACTCTTGGGCAAATACCTAAAAAGTGTTACACCCTACCACAGGAATACATGCTCTACTATGTTCATAGCAGCCTTATTTATAATAGTCAGAAGATGGAAACAACTCATATGTCTCACAAACGAAAAATGGATACAGAAAACGTGGTTCATGTATACAATGGAATACTATTCAGCTATTAGGAAGGAAGACATCATGAGTTTTGCAGGCAAATGGATGGAACTAAAAAATATCATCCTGAATAAGGTAACTCAGACCTAAAAATAGTCTTTGAAAAACCTAATTTTCTCCAAAAGAGCCACACAACAGGTATTTGAATCAAATGTTCGTGTTTTTATCATCCTTTCTCATTGCTAACATATTTCCAAATCATAATCTTTTTGTTAAAGAACACTCTAAGTATGTTGACATTTCCCTGGCTCTTAGTGATGTCAGTCATCCTTTTAATAATTGTTTGGGCATTTGTGACTTTTCTTAGAGTGTTTTTTAAATGTAATTTGCATATGAGTTAGGTGCAGGTAAAATGTGATTTTGCTATTAACGTTGAGTGTTCTTTGATATTTTGCATATATATATTTTTTTACTGTTAGCCATGTAACAAGTACTGTATTCCCATTTATTGATTCTAGGCTTCTGAAACATAAGTCTCTGTTTAGAACTGAAACTAAGACAATGCCTGAGATATAACTTATAGTAAAATAATATTATCGTATTAAAATGGGAAAAGGAGACTGGGGAAAGGGGATGTGTTATTTGCCTCCAATTTTTCAGGGCCCTCTGCTCATCAGGTGAGTGACTTCTGTTCACTTTCTTCACAAAATAAATTGGAAGCTCTTTCATTTCCTTCTTCCACTGTAGGCAGAAAAAAAAATTCATTTCATTTGTCTGTCACCTAACCGTGAATACTCTCTTATTCAGATCTTCTCATTCAGAGCTCTTGTCTTCCATGTTTGATTCTCTATAAAGGGCTGTGTACACTGATGGCTCTCTATAAATAATTGAAGGAGTAATAATTTGCATATACAGTGGTCTGTAATTGGTTGTGATAGACTCACTAGTAATTTTGCATGAGGGATGCTCCAGTAAAATAAATTGTGCTTGTCTGTGTTTACTTTAGACAGGTAAAGTACCACAAGGCGTGCTGAATTTTTATAGCGAGTTTTAATTAGGTCATCCCGCTTGAGTTACCAAAATAACCTGCTCTTCTCAATAACGAGAATCAGATTTATTTAGAAATGAATATCAATGGCTCGTCTCTACATTTCAGAATATGAACAAATTCTTCTGTATAATATATGCAAGTTAAATATTTTGCATCCTAATCTAGTCAGGCTTCTCGGTTGATTCCTTGCCAAACCAGAGACTAGAATTATTGAATTCAGGGCCCCACTGCGCACTCTAGAAAGCACTTGTAACTCACTGTTTAGGGAAACAGAAAGAGAGAAGCCTCCTCACTTCTGGGGATGCTCTTTCCAGGGAAAAGCTGGTTAGCCTGGTCCCATCTCACCTCCCTTTCACCTGTGGCTTCATACATTCATGCTAGGAGAGCCCTACCTTGCAAATTAAGAAGGTGAGAAGTTTTGCCTATTAAAAAAACAAAAAACAAAAAACAAAAACCTAAATTGACTTCTAAGGAAGGAACAGGGGCAGGGGTGAGCCTTGACATCTTCAGACTAGTCAAAGTCAAAGCCTAGAAAGTAAGGAGAAGAAAATGTAGATTATGATGGCTCTTGATTATGCTTTTTAGCATCTGGAAGGATTAGAAATATTCTTATCCTACCAGAAACAAAATCTCCCAAAGAAGAAAGCTTATGATATACCTCAAAGGGCTAAGGACTTCACATGTGATGATGTCTAGTTTTGTCACCTCAATTACTGGAAAAGGTTTTTTTTTTTTTTTTTTTTGCAGTGTCCCTACACAGAGGAACTGTGGAATGGACTAGTATCTTCACACAGTATAGCATTCTCAAGAGTTCACAATCAGATTCTATTCTTGTCAATGAGATTTTACCCTATACCAATATTTTCCAAGTATTCCTAATGCTTAGACCCTTTAATGCGGTTTTATATGTTGTGTGAACCCCCCAAACATAAGGTTATTTTCATTGCTACTTCATAACTGTAATTTTGTTACTCTTTAACATCGTAGTGAAAATATTTGTGTTTTGCAATGGTCTTAGACGTCCTGGTGAAAGGCATTTACCTGAAGAGGGGTTGTAACCCACATGTTGAGAAGTAATGTTGTAGACAAACTGCAGGAGGGTTCTGTACTAAGAAAGCCCTGTATCCATCCCAGAAGCTGAGATGGAAGTACACACTGTTCATCAAAATGTATTTTTTATTAATGGAAGCATTGTTTCAAGAGTCCCTAAGTTCTGCTAGAGTGATATCTTCTCCATTTTATTGCATCCATGAGTTGAAGAAGGTACTAGAAGTTACATTTCTGATCAGACCATGAAACACTAGTAGAGTCCCCAAATATCCTATCTTACTACAAATTCTTTCTGGTAAAAATTTGAAAAATCATATCAAAGGAGAATATTTTCTTTGGGGTCTTATCCACATATTACCTATTTTCTTCAAACATAACAAGTAAAAATTTTAACTAGGTGAAGCTTTGTTCCCATCTTAATCTTGTCCGTCATAATTCCCTTAACTCTCTTTCGAGGGTACTAGTAGAATTCCTGAACAGGAGGGAGAGTGTCCCTTTCCAAAATAACTACAGATCAATCCTTCCACGCTCCCACCCCCGAATTTCCCCCAGCCCCAGCAAAGAGCAAACTAAGAGGCTCTGAATCCCATACAAGTCAAAGGAGAAGCATTGCTTCAAGTAGAAAGATATGCACGACTCATGGACGCTGTTTAAGTCAGTCAAGTTCTCTGCCATCTAATGAGCTTGTAGACAATAGAATTTGAAACACTCTCATTAGACAGATTAAAGAACAGTGCTGTGATAAGGAGTTATGTGACAGAAGATGAAAGGTGCCGCTGCTCGGTAGTCTCTAGAATGTCTATCCTGCTATTTCCCTATTTTTGAGTAAAGTGGTTGTTGTTGTTGTTTGCTTGCTTGCTTGGGGTTTTGTTGTTTTGTTTGTTGTTGTTTTTCTTTGTAGTTGCTGTGCCTTTTTATATGCACAGTTTCCATCAGGCTGTGAAATCCTGATGTTTTTGTCTTCATCTTACATGTTGCATCTCTCTTCATCCCCCCAGCATCCCTAACTTCTCTCTGAGTACCTGGTCTTCTCTTCTGCTACCCATATCCTCCCCTTTTAAAAGTTTGAGCTGGCTCTGCATATTAGCAACATCTCACACCATGTTTAGGATTTAAAACCTGGTTCTTGTCTCATATCCATCGCTCTCATATTTCTATGGTTCAAGGCCCAATCCTGCTCTTTTTTGCTTCCCACATTCTCTGTCTATGTGTATAATTTCCCTAGTTATGGCTTAGTGAAAAATGGGGCACACCGGTTTTCTGCTCTTTGTCCCACAAATACTTCTTTTCTCAAGTCTCACTATTGAGAACTCTCAAAGGATTATTACACTCAATTCTCACCCCAGAGAAGTTTCAAGATCTTTCCACTGATTTAGTGAGTCCCAGAAAGGAGATGGAAGCTCGGAAGTCTTAACCAAAATGCACTACCTCAAGCTTTAGGCACACATAATTAGAAAGTATAAATGATTTGCCTGGAAACAATAACAGGGGACTCCAAAGGGGACTATAATCTTTCACAGGTATAATTACAAGGAAAGTGTTTCTTCGTAGGAGTTCATAAGCTGAAGAGTTCATCAATGCAAACACTGTCATTGAAAGTTAATATCTGATACCAAGATGGTGCTTTGTGGGTGAATGATTAAGACCAAGAATAAAGTCAGCCTGGTAGAATTGAGACTAGTTAATTTTTTTCCTGGCTTCTTCACATTGTCTGGATAATAATAATCCAGACAATTATTAAAAAATAATAAGAAATAAATGAAGGTGGCATTTGAGCCAAGAAGAGTAGTAGTCTAGACAGCAGCATTGAGAAACAATGGCTGTTGTTCCTATAAGTAGGTATACAGATTGAACCCTAACATCAGCTGAGGGTAGAATACTTACCTAACATGCATGGAGACTTGGGGTTGATGTTTAGCACTGAAAACAATCACCACCTTTCAAAAGATTAGATTGAGTCAAATAAAATTATTATTTGTTACAGGTGTTCCAGAAATGTAAAAATATCAGCATGTCCTTACAGCATGATGCTGAGGGCTGCAGTATAGTTTGGAATGTATGGAAGTTGAGAAGATGGATTGGGTTCTTTCGGGCTATTTTATTCTAGGGTCTTCCTTATCCCTGTTTGTTTTCAAGAAGATTAAAGACTTTGAGGAAAGCAAGTCATATGTTTTGGCTTTGGGGCAAAATATATACTAAAATGAAATTCAGTGGTATATATTAATATTGAAACTATTACATAAATAATCTAAAGCAATAAAATGATTTCTGGGTCCTAATAAATGCTCCTTTGTGGTATCCAGAGACCCTATGCTTTGCATGGTACTCTCAACACCTACTAACTAGCTCTGTCCCAGCAACTGACTTTTCCAGCATCCTACAGCTCTTCCATACACATATGTATGCAACTTTATTATGTGAGAAGAATGAAGAAACTATCCATCTTGCAGAAAATAGAGATACATGTTTTAGATAGGGAAAGTTTCATAGACACTTGCATAGCAAAGATCAATGGAAAAGTCAGTGGATTAGATCATAGTGAATGTTTCAAACTTCAACATATTCAACCCAATGTAGCAAGAATTTAAACTTCAAAAATAAATTATAAAAAATTTCACATCATATACAACTAAGTTATATATCTTAATTTGGAAAAACATTTAAGCATTTATAAGGAAATTCTATCATCCTATTAACAATAAGCCTAAGTGACGGATAAATCACCAAAGAAATACAAAGCAGATAAACATGAAATTAGTCTCTTTAGTCATAAAAGAGACAAAGAAGGTACAAAGGATAGCCATGTTTACTAATAAAAGTTTTTTTTGATGTTAACATCTAGTGTTAGTGAGGACACATTAAGATGATTCTCTGCGGCTGGGTAGATGGTTCAAGAACTAAAATGCTTGCTGTGAAAGCATGTGGCCTTGCAATCAGGTCCCCAACAGTCATATGAAAGCAACTCAGCACAACAGAGAAGAGATATTGAGACCATTGGGATTCCAGGGGTTGGCTGGCCAGCAAGTCTAGACAAAAAGTGACCAGAGACCTTGTCTCAAAAAAGATAGAGTGATAGAGAAAAAGATTTGCTTAAACACATGTGAAGATAGTTGCACACAGACACACAGCCAACAACATACATACATTCATAGACTTTAAAAAAATCTCCTTTGTGTATGTCTATTCTGACATGAAGTTGGTAGTCATTTCAGAATATTCTAAATTATTCAAGAATCTACAGTGTGATCACATCATTGGATTCAGTGTTCCATAAGGAATTTAAAAATGAAAGATTTGGTATCAAAACATGCAAATGTAGCTTTTGTTTCATCAGATAAAGTGGTAAGATGAGTGCCATTGCCAAGCTATACCAATACTTGTGGTGAGCCCAGAATATTTCTTTCTCTGTTCTATCTCTAGGCTTAGGCTGGAAGCATATAGTCTTTATACAGTCTAATCTTCTATGCTGACTAATTCAATCTGGCTTCTCTCAGCTTCTGACTGAATTGCTCTGCTTGGGCATATTAACTTTGGCAATGTGTTCTAATATTCTGGTTCTTTCTTATGACTCATTCTGTCTTTACCTTTGTCTAGCTTGATCTCTCTATAACATGTCTCTATAAAACTGTCCCAGTAATGAATAGAAATATGTGATAATGGGAGATGGCTCCCAAGACACAAAGGGATGACTTTAGCCAGAATACCCATCAAAGGGTATTATCTATTAGATAGACATGGCCCCCAGTTGAGGGATGAGGCCACCTACCCATCTCAAAATGTCTAACCCAGAAATGTCTCTGTCAGAAGGAAAGACAGAGACAAAAAAAATGGAACAGAGATTGAAGAAAAGGTTATCCAGAGATGGCTATACCTAGGGATCCATCCCATCTGCAGACACCAAACCCTAACACTATTGCTGATGCCAAGAAGTGCTTCCTGACAGGAGCCTGGTATGGCTGTTCCCTGAGAGGTCCCACTAGCATCTGACCAATTCAAATGCAGATACAGCCAACCCCAACAGTCAGACTGATCCCAGGGACCCCAATGGAAGAGCTAGGGGAAGGACTGAAGGAGCTGAAAGGGGTTGCTACTAAGCAGACCACTCAGAGCTCTCAGGGACTAAACCACCAACCAAAGGTTATACATGGAGAGACCCATGGCTTCAGATACATATGGCCTTATCTGACATCAATGGGAGGGAAGGCCCTTGGTCCTGTAGAGGCTTGATGCCCCAGGGTAGTAGGGAGATGCTAGAGCATTGCAACGGGAGTAGGTGAGTAGATGGAGGAGCACCCTCATAAAGGCAAAGGGGGGAGGGGGATGGAGTGGGGGGCTTATGGAGGGTTAACTGAGAAAGAGAATATCATTTGAAATGTAAACGAATAAAATGATTAATACCATATGTACACACATATACCTCTCTCTCTCTCTCTCTCTCTCTCTCTCTCTCTCTCTCATAGCCTTCTCTTCCTTTGTTATTCTTGTGTGAGTTGGGCATATCCTATCTCTAATGTATTCTTTCAAATCTTTCTCTGATTTGCTACTTTGTCTGTCTCTCAATTAGAAGTCAATATCAAACATGGCTGCTTCCCTCTACAAACTAGCCTTATCTTTATTGTTAGGGATTAAAGGTATATACGAAGGGGATGTCTGTATTCCAGCCAGATCATACTATCATACTGTAATCTAGAGCAAATCTGCATTCTGGCAGGATCATATATACTTTAAGGATCCATGATTTGCCCAAGAATGATACCCTGGACTCAAATAGTATGTAAATACAATGAGTGTACTATTCTGCAGATGACCAGCATGTTGGGGTCTACCATCTACAAAGATGGAGAGACCCTAAAGTGAGCTCATAGGTCTAATTTAAAATACACTAGGGAAATTCCAGGGAGGGGTAGGTCACCTCTATCTTAGTCTTGGTTCTATCTCTAGGGACATTATAGAATCATTGCTGGAGCCTGGTGTGCTAGAAACTTTTGCTGGGGAAGTCTGGAAGCTGTTGCTGTGGAAGTCTGAAATCTGCTGCCGACCCATCGTACTTGCCTCAGGCCAAGTGGCAGGGCAGCTTCTGAGGCCTGGACTTACCCAATTCTTACAAACAGAGATTTAGGCCTAGTCTCCCAAACTGCCAATTTGAAGCTTGTCATAGAGTCAGCCTAGTCTTGTAAATACCTAAAAGTTCTTTAGATATGATCCCTTGCCAGAGCAAAGCCATGTTGCTGGATTAAAAATTCTCTACAAAAACATAACTCATCTTGGTACAAAATACTAGGATCAACTTTGAATCTTTGGGTTCTAAGATTAAGCAGACAAATAAAAATCAGAAACCATGGAACTGGATTAAACCAAAAAGAAGTTTTATTCTAGTTTACTTGTTTAGGGAAGGGGAATTGGGGAGAGTTGCTGAAATCAGGGTTAACTGCTTCAAGACAGTTCCCTGGGGCTGTTCCTATGAGAACCTCACATTTCTGTTTGTCACAGAGTCTAGGGATCACACAGGATAGATGGATCTCAGACACTAGGAGCCTGTGACTCAGCAGAGTTGCCCTTACCAGGCAGTCCATCAAGCTGTCAGACAGCTCTTATCTTTCAAACTACTTTCATCCTATGGGAAGATTCCTGGGAGTTCTAGTGAGTATAGCCTGGATTGCATGGCTCCACCTCTTTTGTAAGGGATTCAGAGAGAATGAGTTCAGGTTTACGTGTGTGAAAACTCAGAACACATGAATGGAAAATCTCTTTCCTAGCCTTACGTTTTAATTTATTCTGTGTGTGAGCATGTGCTCCTGCATGTAGGTGCTCACAAGGCCAGACTCGAGTGTCAGGCCCTGTGGAGCTAGCGTTATTGGTGGTTCTGAACTGCCGGCCATGGGGCTGGTAACCAAACTTGAGATCTCGGAAAGAACAACGAGCATTCTTAACCATGGAGACATCTCCATGGGACTCCTCTCCAGTCCCCTGAATTTTTTCAATATAGGAGGGATATTCAGGAGTTTCTGGAAACCTAAACAATAACTTATGTCCTGAAAAATCTAAACTACCCTAAACAGAATAATTAAATTACTGTCTATAGAATGGCTCAATAGAGGGCCAATTAGAGATACTTTTCAAAAACATTTACTAATTAGCACAGTGCATGAGGAAAATACAAACTTAAGGATATATCGATGCAAACTATAAATATAGAACTGTTGTAGTTTTTAATATTAATATTTATTTACATGAATATTCAAGTGTCTGCTGAGATCAGAAGATGCTGTCTGAGCCCTAAAAGCTAACATTACAGGCAGTTCCCAGTGTGTCTGCTGGGAACTCCCAGGACCTCTGGAAGAGCAGGAAATACTCTCTAACATCAAGCTGTCTCTTCAGCCTTGGGTTTATTCTTTATATATGTATACAGGAAAACTAGAAGTCAGCATAAAATGTCAAATAAAGATGATTGCTATGACTCATTTTTCCATTTTCACTTTTATTGAATTAATGTATACTTTTTAAACACAAAAATATAAAAAATTCTAGGCCCTTACATATGTAACTGTAGACTCTAATAAGTAACCACTGTCTTTACCTAGACTGGAGAGACACAGTAAATGTCTACCATTGATGCTCAGTTTTGTCCACAGCCAGTAAATCCTTGAAAGGGAAGGAAGTTCTCTATTGCTAGTCTACCTATATCCCTGGCTGCCAAACTCTTATTTCATGTAAACATACTTTGGAAATAAATTCTATATGCACTACTCTAAATCTTATGGCTTTCTCTTCTTTCCATCACTATACAGTGTAAATTCCAGTCTTGGTGGTCTCTGGTGAGAATCCTTAGCCAGTCAGCAGCATCTTTTTCCTGTCATATTCAGTGCCCAGGCTACTAGCCCCAGTTCCTGATGTACTGGTTGTGATCCTAGTCTTTAATGGCTTACCTATATCTCCAGCTCAAAAATCAAACCTAAAATGAGAAACAAAACAAAACATAAATACAGGATCATTTCCTGAGATACATTTTTAAATTCCCCAGATAGTAAGAAGTATTTCTAATGCCTTTGGTCTCACTTTCTCTCTATTCATCCATTTGTTCTTATTTGTCAAAAACCAAAAACCTTTACTTGGTGCATTATATATGTCTATCATTGATGTGACAAAATACCATATTGAAACAACTTATGAGAGGGTTTAGTTTTTTAATAATATTATGTATTCTTTGAAAGTTCCATACATTTATACAATGCATATTAATGATATCCGTTCACCACTACCTCTCTCCAACACTGCCTGGTACTCTTGCAATACCTTTATGCCCAGCTTTATGTCTTCTTTTATATTACCACTAAAACTCCCAAGTTCAATTAGTATTACCCACATGCATAAATGTGTATGGCCACTACTGGGGCTTCCACCAGCCACATCCATCCCTCAACAGCTATCAACTACCAAGAGCTCCTATGACAGGGTAAGGCATCAAGAGCCCTACCTCCATCCTTATGGGAACTTTTACTGGCTTGTTCTTGTGCAGATCTTGAGCAAGTCACCACAGCTGTTCTGCATTGTGGCTTGCAATAGCCATGTTGTCTCCAGAAATCAGTCTCTCACTGTTTTTCTCCCATCTTCTGGCCTTTACATCCTTTCTGCTTCCTCTTTCAGGAAGTTCCTAAGCCTTGAATGGATAGAGATGGGTGAAAATGGCCCATCCACATCTGGGAACTCAGAGTTAATTATACTTGGTATTTAGAGAAGTTGAGTCTATTCCCTAAAATGAAGCTTTTCTGAACAGTGTTGAGAGTAGCACAAAATTACATGTAAAAATATGTAGAATGTAGCATATGTACTTAGCAAAACAACAGTAAGATCTTCTTCCAACCAGGGCTTTTTAGCAGATTTATAGTACCTTCCTGTGGAGCAAGCCTCACACCCAACCAGAAGGCAATGGGTCACTCCCACATCTATCATGTCATTATTGTCCCACTGGCTACATAGTGTCAAACAGGTTGATCTTGTAGCATGCTGGATTCAGCAATGCATGAGACCATTGGTATCTTTTCGTTCCCAAAAGTCTGCATAGCACCTTCTTGTAAACCAGGGAGAATTTTCTGGTGAGTTGAGGTGGAAATATAAACCACCAACTCCTTTCCTCATTCCATACTGCTATTCATTCATGGTTTAAGTTATTATTTTTAGGTTTGGTCTTTCCACTGAAAGCATATATACATCTGTATATCCGTAGGTACCTTCACCTGGATTCCTGGTAGGCATCAAACGCATTAAAGATTCCTTGACCTCTTTTACACTTGCCTTTGTGACTTTTTCCCATCTGGACTTTCTCTCTTGGCATATGAACTTTTCCGGCAGCCTCCGAAAACAGAATATTGATGTTTATCCTGTGACAGAGTAGGGACTGAGACCATAGTACCAAGACTGACACATGAAAGAAGCCAATTGACAACAAGGACAGGAAATCCTTCCCCACCTGGACTACATGTAATGAATGGAGCATGTCTGAGAAAGACTCAGGATCTATAAACACAGGAGAATCCAGTGCTCCACTGCAGGCTTATGAGTCAGGAGTTTTGTGACCTAGGGACTTAAGAATTCCTTTCCCCAAATCAACAGCCACTCCCATTTTAGAGGTCCTCTCCCCTTCTTAATAAGCTATCTCTATTTCTAAGTACATGTCCCCCATACAATCTTTATTCTGGGAAAAAATAATCTGAGAACTTCAGTAGATATTCTTCAAACCCAGATCCATTCCTGTAGCAATTCTGAGTCTTCAAGGTCTTCAAATAAATGTGTTTTGCTGGTGGTATGTTGATTTTTATCTCTGGTTTTCTGGAGTGATATCTATCATAGTTACAAGGATTTTTTTTTTTACTTTTATTGCTTTGAAATAGAATCTTTTAATTGTATTTTTTATGTGCATGGATGTTTGTTTGCCCATATGTATGCCTGTGTGTCATGTACATGGTTAGTACCCATGGAGGCAAGAAGAGAGCATCAGAGCCTGGAGGAGTGGTGTCAGAGATGGTTGTAAGCTAACATGTGGGTGCTGTGAATCAAACCCAGGTTCTTTAGAAGAGTAACCACAGCTCTTAACATCTAAACCCTTTCTCTAGCTTCTACTTCTTAATTTTTTAAAAAAAAAATCATTATTTTCTGGGTCTAGAGAAATAGCTCAGCAGTCAAGAGTGTTTGTTATTCTTCCAGACAACCAAACTTTGGTGCCTAGCCTTCACATTATGTGACTCACATGACATTAAGGACCTGACAACCTCCTTTGGATGCTGTGGAGCTACATTTATATGTCCACATATGCACAGGGAGATATACAGATAACTAAAAACAAATCACAAACACTGAAAATATGAATAAGAAATATAGCATACAGAATTATACAAACACACTAAAAATTTTAAGGTGTGTCATGCAAAACTAATTTAATTTATTTCTGGAAATTATAGTGTTTATACTATGATACCATCCTAGCCTTCACTTTAGTTTCCCTACATTTAGTTCACTTTTGCCTTTGATAGCAGGTTGTGGGCATCTTGGAGTCCTATCAAGTCCAATAATGTGTGTCCTTGTGTTTAGAGAACCTTTACTGTGACCTGCTTTTTACTCAGGGAAGGGGAAAATATAGGAGCCATTTCTCCAGTGTTTTTACATAAGGTTTGGAACTTGGCTGGGGCATTAAGAATACATGCAGACCTTCAGTCAGAGCTGCCATGTGAGGTATATTTTTCGTATTTACTTGTTAGCTTCGAGCATTGTCAAAGATAATTCAAGATTTCTTTTATTTTTTTCTTAGTAGGTATTTGCCCCCCCCCAAGAGATTCTGTGGTATTTTCCATGGCACATCATTTCCCTCTTTCTATCTTAGATTATTTTTCAGTCCATTCCAATGTTTCTAGGACCTAGGCTGGCCCCTTACCATGAACCCAGTTGAGCAAGGCACTCCTGTTTTGCTTGCCCAGCAGTGATGAGCATCCACTTGCTGGTTGGGCTGGCATGCCCTCATCCAGCTGAGCTACAAACCTTGGGGAGCTGTTGTCCTTCTTCAGAGGGCAATGCAGCTGCTTAGGCCATGGTCCCTGACAGCACACTTGGCTCCACTGTCAGACTATGCCCTCCCAGCTACTACATACAGAATAAGTGGTGAGGCATATTTTATTGAACAAGTTTTTAGACCTACTAGTTCATGGTTCCAATTTTTAAATTCATCTTCTATGAGCAGGCACAATCCTCTCTCTTGTGCCTGCTGGCTTTACTCTCACCAGGAAAAGCAGCATGTCTCTGGGCATGCTCAAGCATGTGTCTTGTCTGTCCAGGCACTTGCATCTTAACTCTGTTTTCTCTCTTTATCTTACAAGCAAGGAAAAGAAAAACAAAAGTGAAAAACAGAAAACAAAACATACAACCCCCCACAACAAAACAAAACAAAAACCAAAAAACCTGCAGGTAAAGAAGGCATGAAACACATGAAACACATTTCTCTCCTGCTTCCAGAGTGTTAAATCCACAATCAGGAGGAAACAGCAAGGCAAACTCGACCAAGCCTACTGTACATCCAGGTTGTTTATACTCAAGCACTTCTCTGTCCTCAGAGCTTAAGAGAGATGGTGCATGCTGTGATACAGAGAGAAAGCCGAAGCTGTTATGAAAATGCAGAGGAAAGGTGTGGAAGGACAGGAGGGAGGGAGGGAGGGAGGGAGGGAGGGAGGGAAAGAGGTGGGATGAGGGAGGGAGGGGGGAAGGAAGATCTTCCTAGCAGGGAAGAGACAGAAAAAGGAGAGGGAGGAAAGAAAGAAGAGCCAGAGGAAAGCATGTCTAGGGCTACCTGCAGGAGCAGAGTCAGGAAAGAAAGCAAGTATTTGCAAAAGGTGCTTTTCACCACCCCCCACCCCCTTGGTGGGGTGATCCCTGCACACACACTCCAACCCCAGACAAAAGGAACAGGGCAGCTTTAGAGCCTCTGGAGCTGGGGGCTGAGGAGGCGAGGGAAGAGAGGCGCATGATTGATGGAGTTCTGGTTGGCTTATAAAGGGCAGCCGGGAGTGCAGGGAAATAATCAGGGAAAAGGGCGTCCCGTGCCGGCTTTCTCAGAGGGGCGAAATGAATCCTGCTCCTCTGCATTATTAAGTTGTCAGGCGGGCTGATGATGAAAATCTGAAGGTCAGGCATAACAAGAAGCACCTTATGGGGGGGTCGCGACCTTTCTGGAAGTGCTACACTCATGTTTATCTGCACCTAACCCTTATCCACAATTCTTCATTTGATAAGAACATTGGGAGAAGGGGAGGCAGGGACGGGTTGGTGTGGGGGGGGAGGTGTCTCCTCATATGTATAAGCAGTGAGTGAAATTAGGCTTCTGGTGAAACTGATTGTGGAGGCTCAATTCACAGTGAAAGATAATAAACCAGAAGGACACACGAGGGATGCAGGCAGAAATTGTTCGCTACAGTGAAACTCAATAAAGGGAACAAGGGTTTCCCTAAATGACAAATTTGGTACAGCGGTGCTAAAATCAGGATTCTCCCTGGAATTTCAGCGGCTGCAATTCTTGCTCTGCAGTACCACTTTTTATTTACTTTGGAGATTTTAATGGCTTGCGGGCACTTTTTGAGGAATGTCTATTTCTTTATCTGCTGGGTTTCAACCAAAGACTGAAGGTGAAGGAAGATCAGACAGAAATAGTCTATTTGATTGGTAATTGTTTGTTTTCAGACTAGAATTGAAGCCATGGTTCTCAGGCATCTTACTGTGTGTGTTGGGAGTGAGAGTTTAGTTTTTTTTTTTTTTTTTCCTTTGAGGGAATCTTTTGCCAGGTGTTCTCCATTTCTTGGGAACCGAGGAAGTGCTTGGGATTCTCAGCTGGGACTCATAGAGCAAATCTCAAACTGACGACAAAAATAAACATATCACTTGTAAAAATAACACTGGAACAATTCGAAGTGACACTGCAGGCTCCCAGTGACACTGCCAACCCCAGCTGTTTATCTCTGTTTGTGAGAAAGCATCCCTCAGATCTTGATTCTTTGGCAACAATGTGGAAAAAAATGGCATTTACAAAAACATTTGAGTTTTAAAGGTGGAAATCCATTTGAAAAGACACAGAATGGGAAAAATTGGGCAAAAGGCAGAAAGACTGAAAATCACTTCCCTATGGATGGATATATGTGTATACACACACACACATACATATATATATGTATACATATATATATCTTAAGCTTTTACCCCTTGGAAAGAACAGAAAAGCATGTAATTCCCCTTTAGAGTTCTTTTAATTTAATCTACTTTCTGGGAAAACCTGATTTTTCACCAGAATACTAGCTGATGAGCCCACAAGAAGAGTGCTGCTCTAGAGTCTGATCTCTACCTGGATTTATACTCTTATTTTTTGGGGGGGACATTTCAAATACTTTTTTTCTCGACTTCCTAGCGTTATCTCTGTAAGCTCTCTATGAACGCATATGCAAAAGGAAATTATTCCAAAGCAAAAGCCCACACAGACACCACAGAAGTAAATCCATCTTAGTCTCATGATACAATGCAGGAATTAAAAATTTCACATTTGTAACTTGACCAAGGACTGCTCTGGCGGGGCACTTGTAAAGACCACGTCTGTGGTTGCATCTCAGATGCATCCGTGTGTCTGAAATGAAACCCACCTCTGTGTAGCATCTACATAGGTAATACAGTTTAAAAGCTGGACTTGTAAAACAAGACTGGGATAAAAAATGAAACGATACACAGCAGTAATATTTTACACAAGCTTTATTCATTATTCCCCTCTTCTCCTCATTTTTTTTTCCCGAAGACAAAATAGGTTTATAATTAATGAGAGTGTCTGACTTGACTAGGTTGACCTAGAAGTGGAGAGAATGAGAGTGTGAAGGAACTGAGAACATGCGCATGCGCGGTAGAGAATCAAGGGCATAGCTAAGCGGGATGGGATGCAGGATGATCAACTTTCATGGAAGGCAGGAGAAGTGCTGAGAAAGAGAGCCGGGTAACAGTACTTGCACTATTCTTTAAGGAAGAAAGTTTCTTTTTTCTTTCTATTTTTTTTTAAAAAGAATCCTACTTTATTAGGAATACAATTCAGAACGTATTCTACATTTTATCGATCAGAAAATGTTAATAAAATTAAAACGAATCTTTAAAAAGTCAAAGGGCACCTTCCCAATAGCTCAGTCTGTTCAGAAGTTTCCATCCAATTGTACAAAGTGTCTATGAGACTCAAAGATAGATTTTCACAATCACAGTTTGTTGTCAGCTACCTCGCACCATCTTAACACATCGCAGCTGCTGTTATTACACAAGAGGAAAGCAAGCGTTCACTTTCCATCCATTTTACTTAAAATAATAAAAAAAAAAGTCTTCCATTTCACTTTCACGGCACCTGCCCCCAATAAAAGTTATATATAACATTTTAGATATGTATATTAAATACAATTAGATCAAAGCATTTATCAATGGAATCAAATTATTGAAGGTGATGCCATTATGACCTGGGAATTTTAGGAGTGTGAGGCTAGTCCTTCAACACCTATTGGCTATCTCATTTTTATTATGTGTTTCATATCTTACTTCCTCGACTTAACTGGTGTTGGCTCATTTGTATGAGGGCCTGCACCTGTAATCCTAAGACTTCGAGGCCAAGGGGAGACGATTATCGGCAGTTTGAGGCCTGTCTGTTTTAGACAGTGCGTTCTTGGACAGTCAAGACTGCACAGTCAGGACCTCTCCCTCTCCCTCCCCCTCGCCCTTTCCCCTTCTCCTCCTTATCCCCTCTCCTCTCCTCTGCTCTTCTCTCCCCCTATCTCTGTCTCTCTCCCATTTCAAGTCTTTCCCGCCCTTATTATTTATCTGGTTGTAGGGTCTTTCCAAGTTCCTTTCTGAATTGTGTTTTATATGACATGGAAATGTTTGTTTGGTCGCTACATTCGAATGAAAGGACAGGGTCCACTGAGACTGCTCAAACCTTGGCATCCCCAGCGCTTCCCCTGGATCAGCGGCACCAACCTCTTGAAGGAGCAGCAACACTGAAACCTTCCTGAAAATCCAAAACCTCACTCAGGCCTATGTAGCCAGGTCATTCCTCAGTCATTCAAATCTACATTTTGATTATTTGGTGGTTTTAGACAGTCACTTCTTTGCATGTGCTTATATATGTGTCAATTATGCTCTACCTTTTGACTAGCTAACAATCAAGCAACCTCTTCAGAGGTTTCTTTCTCTCCGTCTGCTCTCCTCCATAGTGCCAAACTTGCAGTCATCTCTGCCATGTTCAGATTTCTTCTTCCTTCCTTCCTTCCTTTCTCTCTCTCTCTCTCCCTCTCTCTCTTTCCTTCTTTCTTTTTCTTTTTGTTTTTTGTTTTGTTTCGCTTTTGTTGTTGTTGTTGTTTTGTTTTTTAAGACAGGGTTTCTCTGTATAGCCCTGGCTGTCCTGGAACTCACTCTGTGAACCAGGCTGGTCTTGAACTCAGACATCCACCTGCCTTTGTGTCCCATGTGCTGGGATTAAAGGCATGTGTCAAAGCTGTCTGGCTCATGTTCAGATTTCTGAGTGCCGAGGATACACACTCAGGGCCTCCTGTTTGCATGAAGTTCCCTACCATTACTGCAGTATTTTACTGACCAGCTAACTCCCTATTCCCCTCAACCCCTAACCCCCAGTATGGTTTGGTCTGGCTGTAAATTCTAGACATTTGACATTTTGGGCTTCATGTCATTTAGGAGAGGGCAACTAGCTCTCAATTACGTGGCAATTCCAGGTGCCTGCTTCAGCCATCTTAGAGTTTTGTACATGAATTGAAAAACGCATAGCCTTTCTCTGCTTATCTCTCTCCTGGCTGAGCAGAAAGCATCAAAGAAGACCTGGGAGATGTTAGGGATAATTGCAATGGAAGCAGAAATCTCCAGAGGAAAGGAGGACCTAAAAATATTATCTACAAAGTAACTAATCATTGGCTACCCCAGCAAACACCATTGCTTCCAACTAATCTGAAGCCTTCATATCAATAATAAAAAATATTGACATATTTTTCCATGTGGTGCCAAGGGAAGAATGTATTCCACTTCATGTCATGGCACATATTATCAGCTGTGTTTTCTTTCCTATTCTGTGCATATAACAAAATGTTACTTGTGTTTTTAAAACTTCTGGAAGGTAAATGCTACCCTTCATAAAACTCTTTGTTTTATTTTCAATTCTATGAGAAAATGCTCCATGACTTGTTTGTTTGTTTTTTTTTTTTTTTTTTCCAAGTAGCTGGCCTTTTTTTTTTTTTTTTTTTTTTTTTTTTTTTTGTTCCAAGTAGCTGGCCTTTTTTTTTTTTTATGCATTCTTAATTTCATAGGCCAATCGATTTAAATCCATTTTAAATCTCAATGGGCTAGAACTTGGCATGCCTAGTGGTTGGCCAGGTGCAAGTGACTCTTCAAAATATGACAAAAGTCATGGCTGAAATATAGAGCGGCAAAAATGTTGGAGAGGTTTGCCAAGCTCCAGCCAAACAAGGCTGACTGCTATTAGCAAGGGGCAGAGGGGCAAGCTGACGGCCAGAATCCGGGCATTCTTCCATTGGCAGAAGAATCAATTTAACTTCAGAAACAAAAACAAACAAAACAAACAAACAAACAAAAACACAAACAAAAAAACCAAAATAGAACACAGTGCTACTGACCCAGTTTTTCAAACTTTCAAAGAGATGCTTATTTTAATAAAGGTGGTACTAAGCTGTTAAAAATGCAGAATCCAAATGAGTCAAGGAAGTGAAAATAAGGCAATATTAATAATGACCTTACACCCTGAGATTTCTGATATCTAGAATGTTTATTCCAGTGACACCCTAGAATTTCCACCCTCAGGAAGCATTCCTGTAGTACACATAGCTTATGTGCCCATGAGCAGATAAATGATGCAGAATAAGGGTGAGCCATTTTTTAGTACATCTTTGATAAACCAAGAAGGTTAAGCAGTGATTTCATTACAGTGCTTTTACTATTGCATTGTTTTTACTATGCAGCATCCTTTGAAATAATGGGGATATTTTCACAGACCCTCACATGCTACTTATCCTGAACAATGTTGTGAAGTGAAGCCTTTTCTATCCTGCCACTGAAAGGCAGTAATTGGAGAAGAAGAAGGTTTCCTCATGGAGGCTTCTCTTCCACAAACTGAAAGCTAGGAAGCAACTGAGCCAGGGAAACTCTGTGTGGGGCTGGGTGGTTTAGCAGCTGGAGCTTTGTGTCCTGATTTAGCTGACCTAAAATTTGCAGGCTCCCAGCTCCCAGAGCATTGGCTGCACTGCCCTAGGTTTCCCCTCCATGGCCCTTGACTTACTCACTCATACCATTTGTCTCCAGATGAAGAGAACAATTGGATATCTGGGATGGTGGACAGGAAGACCAGAAAGCAAATGTAGAGACAGACTTTTCTCTGTCTCAGGAAAGACTTTGGTTTTTTTTGTTTGTTTGTTTGTTTTGTTTTGTTTTTTTGTTTGTTTTTTTGTTTTTTCTTTTTTTTATATTCTTCTTTTTTTTTAACTTCTTTTTTATTAGATATTTTCTTTATTTACATGTAAATTTCTCTTTTCCAAGTTTCCCCTCCAAAAAAAAAGAAACAAACAAAAACAACAAAAACAAAACCCTGATGCCTTCCCCCTCCCCATGCCTGCTACCCCAACCTCTCCCACTTATTGGCCCTGGCATTCCCCTACATTGGGGCACAGGACCTTCACAGGGCCGAGGTCCTCTCCTCCTACTGATGATCGAACTTGCAATCCTCTACTATACACATGCTACCAGAACAATCAGACCCCTCCATGTGCAGTCCTTGGTTGGTGGTTGAGATCCTGGGAGCTCTGAAGGTACTAGTTAGTTCATATTGTTGTTCGTCCTAAGGTGCTGCAAACCCATCAGCTCCATTGGTCCTTTCTCTAATTCCTTCACTGGGGACCCTGTACTCAGTTCAATGGATGGCTGTGAGCCTCTACATCTGTATTAGTCAGGTACTGTCAGTGCCTCTCAGGAGATAGCTATATTTAGGCTGACTTGCCTTTCCTTCAGTCTCTGCTCCATAGTAATCTCTGCAACTCCACTCCTTCCGTGGGTATTTGGTTCCCCCTCTTAAGAAGGAATGAAATGTCCACCTTTTGGTCTTCCTT
>NW_022196904.1:61184886-61194755 GCF_008632895.1 Mastomys coucha
ATTATCCTTAGATTTGGTCTTCTCATTGTATCCTGGATTTCCTGGATGTTTTGGGTTAGGGTCTTTTTCCTTTTTGCATTTTCTTTGACTATTCTCTCAATGTTGTCTGTGTTATCTTCTGCCCCTGAGATTCTCTCTTCTACCTCTTGTATTCTGTTAGTGATGCTTCCTGACTTCTTTCCTAAGATTTCTAATTCCAGAGTTGTCTCTTTTTTGTGATTTCTTTATTGTTTCTACTTCAATTTTTAGGTCCTGGATGATTTTACTCAATTCCTTCACCTGTTTGTTTGTGTTTTCCTGCAGTTCCTTATGGGTTTTTTGAATTTGCTCTTTAAGTGCTTCTACTTGTTTACTTGTGATCTCCTGTAATTCTTTATGAGATTTTTTTTGTTTCCTCTTTAAGGGCTTGTAGCTCTTTACCTGTATTCTCCTGTATTTCTTTAAGGGAGTTATTCATGTCCTTCTTAAGTTCCTCTATCAGCATTGTGAGATTTGATTTTAGATCCAATTCTTGTTTTTCCCGTGTTTTGGGATATCCAGGACTTGCTGCAGTGGGAGTACTAGGTTCTGATGAAGCCAAGTAGTCTTGGTTTCTGTTGGTAGGATTCTTGCATTTGCCTTTCGCCATCTCTTGATTTTTGGTGTTAGATGTTCCTAGTGTCTCTGACTAGGGCTTGTCCTGTCCCTGCTGCCCTGCAAGTCCCCTGCGACTCGTGGGGCCTGTGCCTCCCAGCTGGCTGCTCTGGTCTTAGAAACTCACCGGATAGAAAATGGCAGCTCTCACCTGAGTCTCTGGGTTAAGGCGCTCCCTGGAGATAGGCCCTCCACTTGCAGGGAAGGGGCAGAGAAGGACACTGATCTACCTCTGTCACTTGGAAGCTGAGAGGATCCTATCCCTGCTGCCCTGCAACTCCCCTGGGACTCCTGGGGCTTGTGCCTCCTGGCTGGCTGCTCAGGTCTTAGAAACTCACCCCAGGACAGACTTTGAAATGCCTTCCAGTTTTAAATTTCATAGAGTCACATTGTGTAAAGATGTGATTAAAAAAAATAACTGGCTATTTGATTGTTTTCCATGATTACAAACATAATCTTTTCTGATAGAAGACATACCTAGTCTTTTGTCTCCAAAGTTTCTCTACCTCTCATTGGCTTGTCAAGAATCTCTTTGCTCTCCCAGGAGGGTTTTACTCTCAAGCACTATGACTTCAATGTGGTGTCAGTCTGAGTCCTAAGGGTATGAGTATAGGAGGCTTGGTCCCTAGTGTGGCAGGGCTGAGGAGTAGTGAGGCTTTTGAAAGGTCTAGTATATTGAAAAGGAATTTAAAAAAAAGGGCAAATTGCTCTCTGATATAATTAAGGTAGTTTTTATGAGGCTCCAGGTTGTCTCTTAAGATGAGTATTATAAAGAATAAGAGTCAGTGCTCCTTGAGCACTGGCTCTCTCATTTCCCTTCTCATGGACTTCTCATTCTTTTCAGGACTCCTGCCATTCCAACATCATTGGCCACAAGGTCCTTCCTCACCAGAGTCTAGATGATGCTGGATCTATACCCTAGTGCCTCCAGAACTATCTAGCACATAAACCTCTTTTCTTCATATAGTATACTGACTCAGGTATTTGAATCTAGTTACTGTGACAGACTATCACAGAGCATTTCTGTGTTTTTTTTCTACAATCCTTCATGTCAAATTGGATCAACATTTCTTGACAGGAATGAATAAACATTGATTCGTTAAGAATCAATGGTGAAAAAAATGTATGGATGTTCTAGAACAGATTCTACTTGCCTTAAGTCAGCTACAACACTTAGGCAGGAGTGTAACTTCAGTAGGAGTGCACTTCTTTCTCCTATAACTTTGGCACCATTAAGGCAACCTTCACCTTCTCTCTTATCTCTGTTCAGCTATTTAGCACCCAACATCCATTAACAAAATTTATTTGTATCATATATATCAGCAAGCTCACACCCAAGCCAGACTACAGAGAACTGAAGACCATAGTGAGAAACAAGGCAGTTTGTCAACTACAACTGACAGCATCTGAGAACAACCAGCACGAGGCAAGCATTTTCCCTTCCGTTCAATATAGGGAAATATTCATGCAGAGAAATATTTGAGATGGTAGAATTGTAGTTCAGCAGATCCTAGGATGATCTGAAATACTATTTGGGACACACACACACACACACACACACACACACACCACAAAGATTTCCTGACAAACACAATCTTTGAGATTTGGTATGAAATATAGACAAACTGTTTTTTCGATTGCTGGTACTTGGAGCCTTTTATCTGTGATTGTGTACCATGAATCTCTGAGAGAAAAAATAGCTTTTGTAGCATGTTTACAACTTCCAGGACTGCAGAACTCCTTAGGGGCAAGGACCAGTTAATTCCTTACAAAACCAGTACAACTCAGAACACTATTTGTTAGACACTGATAGAAATCTAATCTGTTTACTAGAGACTGTTTACTGTTTAAATACATGGAAGTCAAACACACTGGACATTGGTTTCTGAATTCTTAGGTATTGTGTTACCTCAATGTTTCTACTGGTAGAGAGGTGCTAAATCTTCAGTGATGGACAGTTTTAAATGGGAAGAAAAGAAACCATTAACTTTTTGTCCTGACATTTTCATGAGGGACTATGGCATGCATAGCCAGCCATAAGGGGAAGTCAACATATCATTTAAACTAGATTGCCCATTTCTCATAGGCCAACATGAGGCTCAGTGACCACCAAAGTTCTTTCCATTCTTCCAGCAGGCTCCGTGCCACCCTACGTTCTGCAGGGGCACACAGGGCTTGCACACTAAATATCCCTCTACTCTCCACACCCTCTTATACGTCTCTGCATCCTTAACCACATCCAGTGTTCACTTTTTCTCATCACTGATCTTTTTTCCCTTTGTTCTTTACTGAACAGTTTATAATGATGCTAACACCAGGCCTTTACTGTTGATTATTTTAATTCCTATTTCTTATAAATTTATTATGGGTGACTTGCGGTGCAGAGCTTTACATATGTGTTTTATGTATGTGCGGTCTATGTGATGTTGAAGATCCGTCTTCTCCCCCACACATACCATGCCATCATCCCCTTCTTGATATTCTCTTTAGCAATGAAGGAGGTTTTATGAAGTTGATTGAAATCTATGGAATATATTAAGTGGTAAGGTTTAGGACTTTGGGGTTCTTCTGTTGTGACACCCTAACGATGACTTGCAATGATCCTGGTATTTTTATTGATTCTTTTTATTGAGTATTATATTGGCCTTAAAAATCATACAGAGTTGACAGAGAATGACTCATGCTCTAGTATGACACACTTGAAAGACAAAAGTTCCCTCTGGTTATAGGCAGCAAAACAAATAAGCAAACAAACAAACCAAAATAAAATTAGATCAAACAAAACAAACCCAAATAAGCTTTAATTCTCTCTTTTATCCCAAAGTAACAGAAACACTATCCATAGTTTACACTAAATTGTTGCCACTTCACATTAACACGCATTTTCCTGAGCATCTATTATGTGCTAAGCCTTGTGCAAGGCATCAAAGATACAGCTTAAAACAGTCCTAATACACTAGGGGCAAGAGGCAAGGATAACACACTCCACAAGATGTATCGAGTTTCTAAGACTGAAGTATGTATGGAGTACAATAACAGCTCACACAGAGGCAGTCGGTTTAAAAGCCTAAAGGAATACTGCTCTACTTTCTTGACTGTGTTTCTCTTCAAAGATAAGAAATTAACCTTCTGTCTTTGCACTTGTCTTCCTGAAAAGCTGGTGAATGCCATTGTCTTTTCAGTCCTGAAAATCCACGCAGGTAGTTTCTGTGGCTCCTGGAGGCAAAAAGGCAGAGGAAGACCAGTTTTGTTTTCAGCTGGAATCAATTTTTCTTACTCCAGTCCCTCTAATAGAATTAATTGTTTTGGAAGAACCTCAATTTTGCTAGAAAATGTAGAAAAGGTTTTAGTTACAGCTTCAGATTATAAAGCAATTGTGTAATTAGTAATACATTTCTCATTCTTTTACTAAGTGGAGGGGAAAAAAAGTACCACACGTATTGCTTAAGTGTAAATCCTGACAGTGAAGATTTTTTTTCCCAGGGAATTATACCATTATACCATAAAAATGTCAAGGCATAAGTTTACTGTTCCCACTAATATTCTAAAATATTCTCTTAGGCTGACATCTCTGTCAATTAAAATTAAACAAAATTGCATTCTGCCATATCCACTTCTAGGGGAAGCTTTTGAGTTTATAGCTGCTCTTTGAATTGATTTTTAAGATAGCATCTGTAAAACTTGGCTCAAACAAGATGAGGTGGGATATATTTAAGGACCAGTCAATTTAAAAAATGTTTTTAAAGATCATAAATTGGCAGCTAGAATAGACTGCACATACCTCTATCTTTCTCAGCTATTAAAATAAATCCAGTGATTCTTCTGTATTGAATGGTTGGGCTGACATAATTCAGTGCCCACGTGCTTCTGACTTGTTTTGGGTTTCTGATATTTTTACAGAGCAGAATATAAACAAGGAAGCTCGTGAGTGTGGCTTCCAGTTATTCCATCTGCACAGATTTGGGAAGAGTGTTCCTCAGCGGTGTTTCCCACAGCCAAGCGAGCGAACGTGCTTTCTCACGGGACCGTGACTCTCAGGACAGAGAGGCAAGGACAGTGTCCGCTCTGAGCACTCTTGGCAGGATGAAGTTGCCAATGAAGTCTTTGGGGAGATCCTGCTATGTGATAGGAAGAGGAACAAAGTGAATCCCATCGCAGTTCCTCTGAAGGAACTTAAGATGCTAGTCTTTGGGCTCACTCCTTTGGTTGCCAAAATGTTAATGCCCAGTGTTTTTACCAGGGAGTTTGAAGCAAGGATTATTTTATAATTCAGAGTCTCACAGGCCAACCAACCTCCCTCATTCTTTGTAAAGCACCTTTTAGAAACGAACTGTACTGTTCCCGGTTGCCATTTAAGGGAAAAGAGATAACATCGAAAGCAGCTGAAAAGGGTTTGTGCCCTTTCAAGCAAGTTCACAGATAGTGCTGTGGCTTGGGCATTTTCTTGGATGATTGGGAGGGTGGAGAACGTAGCAATATTGATCTTAATGGGAAGAGTTTGATCCAGAAAAGGCAGTGCTGCTTCTGACAGGAAGAATGGGGAGGCTTCTTTTTGTTTTTCAAATCCAGGGGCTGGGAGGTTGGAGGACAGACAGACAAGCAGCGGTTGCTTGTTCTGAAGGGTAGCAACTTCTTCCTTTGTAGTTGTGGATAAACGGCAAGTGGCTTCATGGCCAATTTAGCTATGCTGATGTTCCTGGGTTAACACATAGGAAGGGAGACTGGCTAGTTTAAATTGTAAATAAAATAACAAATTGAATCTCTGTGTTGTCCATGATTATAGCAGCTGTTCTTACTCATATAGCGCAGTTGGTAATGGGCAACTATATGCAATTAGATTTATTAGCTCCTCCCTCACCTTAGCCAATAACTAGCCTACAAACTTCTTTTTACATAGGATAGCACTACACAGACATATGCAGTTTCTGACATAGTCACGGTGATATTTAAGATGACTACTGATTAATTGTAGTGTGTATGTATGGGTGTGTGTGTGTGTGTGTGTGTGTGTGTGTGTGTGTGCGTATGCATGCTTAAGTGTGATTTATGGTATATGTGGTAAAGAAAAATAAAATTATAAGCATGATAGTGTTTATGGGAGCAGGAGACCACAGGAGAGTGTGCGAAGCGTGGTGTCAGATGAACACTTCATAGACTATGCCACTTGTATAAGAGCTGAGAAGTTCTCACTTGTGCTAGTTCCTAGGGAATCACATTGGGATCCAGCCTTTGTAGATAAATTGAAGGGAACCGTCCTTATTCTCTGCACTCTTTAGTCCTCTAACTCCTTGCAAAGGAGTTCCAATTGAGCTGGTTCCAGCAGGCCGCTCATATCTAGGCCTGCTATCCATGTCCATCCCCACAATGCCCCACCCCCATCCCCACTGTAATTTTGGCCACCATCATCTGTTAAATCCTGTATATCCATGGGGTTACTTACAGTCTCTCAAATGTGTTTCTGTACATGTATCGACTATGTCCTATGCTTTCAACACATCCATCCTATTTATTGTATTTTCCTTAAAAATGCCAGTGTTTTCCTGCTCTGACCAGGACACTTGGACCACACACTCCCCCTTTCCCTCTTCCCTTGACAAGATTAGGCCTGTTCTCCCAGCAAAATTCATATCAACCATCCTCTTCCATCTAAAAAGCATCTAGATTTGGATAGTGAATTAACATGGATATCTGCTAAGGTTACATTTCCTCCTGGAGTGACTGAATTCACTCTCTAGTTCTTCAAGAAACATTTTCTGTCCATTTCATGGACACATGCTTACAGAGACAAAACACAGGTGCTGCCAGCCCAGGAGCGGTGTTGGAAACAAAATGGTGTTTTCCAAGTTCCTTGGAGAGAAAGGAGAGGCCATGAGGTCCTCCATCCAATGGATGAGGAACAGAGGGGCCAGCAACAGAAAAACATTAGTTCACACATGTGAGTTTGAGTGATGTGTTTTCTTTCTAACTTCAAGTTAAGATCAACTGGAAGACTAAACAACAGTCCGGCCTTACTTTAACTGTCATAAACCAGGCAAGTCATTCCAAGCCTCTGGGTTTCTTTCAAGAATTCAAGAGTTATATTACTTAAAATCAGATCCATGATCTTTTTTGTCGTGTTTGGAGAAATATGGCATGAGTTTCTGTGGTCAAAAGAGAAAGAGATACTTTCCAAATAATAGACACTTTATGCGGTAACTGCATGTAAGAGGAATACTGGCTTTTTCAGAATGTAGTAATTTATCAGCACTTATATATACATACATCAAAATGTTTGGTAGTTTCTGTAGAGAAATTCCTCTTCCAAGCTTGGACCCATACTCTCAGTTCTTACCTGATCCTTACTATCAAAGTATATTAGTCAGTGTTCTCTAGAGTCACAGAACTTATGGAATGTCTCTCTATAGAAAGGGAATGTATTGTAATGACTTACAGTCTGTTGTCTAACTAATGCAACAATGGTCAGCTGTGAATGGGAAGTCCAAAAATCTAGTAGTTTCTCAGTCCCACAAGGCTAGTTGTTTCAACTGGTCTTCTGTATAAGCTGGATTCTTGAAGAAATAGGTTCCAATGGGTGTGCTGGCAAGTAACTGCAAGCAGGCAAAGAAGAGTGAGTCTTTCTTCTTTCAATGTCCTTATATAGACCTCCAGCAGAAGGTACGGCCCAGATTAAAGGTGTGTGCCACCACACCGGGATTTGGAACTGCTTTGTCCCAGGCTCGCCTTGAACTCAGAGATCTGCTTGCCTGAGTCTCCTGGGATTAAAGGTGTAAACTAACTACCTTGCCTGTAGCAAATAAAAGAAGACAATGCTGAAAGCATTAAGATTGTTGCTTAGCTCTGACCCACTAGCCTTATTCCACTGTACTCCATATATTCTTTCCCCTTCAATGCATTTCTGTCACCTATGCCTTGCTTCACTTCCTGGTGACTGAACTATACTGAAGTAGGAGTCACCTCCATATCTCCAAACAACTCACAGTGGGAGAGTGTAAGTACAAGCAAACACAATGGATGATCCATTAGTTTCTATACATTAAAATTCACTAATCTATGTGTATTCCTAACTCAGTTTGCCCTTTGAATGCACATATTTGACTCTCTGAATTTTTTCAAATTCCTTTAATTCACTGACTGTTGTTTGCCTCATACTCAGTTCAGATTTAGCTAATAGCTTTGCCTATTTTGAGACATCTTTTTTGATTTTTTTTTGTCCATCATCTTGAATTATTTATTTGGTAAACAGCCAACTCTTGACATTCTCCATATGCTGGGTTGAGAACACAAATATCAGTGTGTTTATATCAACTTGAGATCTCTAAAAATGGACTTGGACAATCAAGCTATTCTGGAATACACTTTGAGACTAAAATGTGCCTGTCTAGTTTGTGTTCTGAAAGAGCTCTCTAGAGGAAGCTGGTGTTCTTGCTGAGTACTCTTCTTTTATAGCTGGAGTAAGGTGTGTTTAGTCCGGGCTGGAGCTCATAACATTGCATAGTATGTCTTCTATATAACATATCCAGGCAGATCTCAGTGATGAAGAATGAAATTATTTTTTACATGTAACTATGTATGTTTCATCAACATAACACAGGTTTCTCTGTTCAAACAGTCCTGTAGATGCTATCAGGGGTGACAATGAAGAAATACAAGGCAAGAAAGCTCACTAAACACATGTGGATGAAAGTTTCACTTCTCATACAAGCATATCTTCGATTTGGGCAGAGGTCGCCAAGTTCAGTCACCCTACCCACAAAATCAGGAATCCTTTTCCTATGAGAGTCCTGCCTTTCCTCCTTTCATTTCCACAGGCTGCATTCATCCTCCCCATGCTACTTTTCCCTCATACTTTGAGTCCAATTTGGTCTGAGCATCCTCATGGTAGACTTGAGTGTAAGATGTTACCATCTCATGGCTTCATCTCCTTTACTACCATCATCTTCAAGTATAGGTGTATTCACCACAAATTCAGTAAGGAAGAAGGCTGTCAAAAAACCTTGCCTCTCTGTTTTTCTAGCAGTTTTAATCTGCATATTTAGAGAATGTGACCACTCTGCTCCATCCAGAATGTGGAAGAACCTGTTAGAGAGTCTAGACAGCAGGCAATGAGAATATCAGAGATGGAACTACCAATATTTATTATCACCTATTCTTATGTATTGCAGTGCTGGATAAAGCAATACATTTTCTTGGCTCAGACACTATGCTTCCTCAGGTAGCTACCTGGAAAGGTGAGGGACAGCTATTGGTATGTAGTGTATATTGGCATAGAAATATATGATACGCCTTTCAGGATGCCATGAGGTTTTGCTGTTGTTGTTACTAAGTGGTTTCTCCTTATTATAATCAAAAGACTTGTCTACACTTATTAATATATGGATAGGCATGGGAAAATAATAATAAAAAAGCAAATCCCATGGCTCAGTTAAAATGAACATTCACATCTCTCACGGGGTACTTCACAGGGAGACAAAAAAATCTAGGGAGATGGGTAGTTCTACCTCAACAGTTCAGCAAGTCATTCTTCACAGCAGTTCTCTCCAGCAAAACTCCAGACTATGCTGTCAAACCTGGCCGACCAGTTCTGAGACTGTGTTATAGCAGCCCACAGGAATGAGGAAAGAGAGATCAGAGAGGACAAGGAAGAAAGCATGGAACTGCACATAGCTGACTTGGTTTATACAGAACTGGCAAAAACATGCACAAGACCACTGGTGCATGGAAGGACATCTGAAGAGTAGGACTCTCAGTCAAGAGGCCCCTACAATTCACAAGGGGACAAGTCTATGGCTAATAGAAAGAAAGACAGGAGAGTGATGGTTTAGAAGCCTTACAATATTAGTAGCCTTGAAGTATTATTGTGGCAGGGCGGGTGGAGATGGGCAGTGAGTTGTACAAATCACACGCAGCAAGTTATGCTAATCACAGCCTCAACATTATGAACAATGTATCAGAACGATACTTGAATTTTGTTGACTGAATCCATAACCATAGCCCTGACGGACTATGGAAGGATAGGCAGGTAATTGGTGGCACCTCATGGATGCTTCATAGTCACAAGCAGACACATTCAAGATTTTCCTGGTCTTACTTTCCCTTTGACATGCTTCAAGGTGTTTTTTCCGGAGTGCCAGAGACATGAAAATGTAAATAGCTAGAACCAGAAAAGGGTCATGCTTGGTTGCTGAAATGACAGACAGTATAGACATGGAAGTCTCTCAGGTCCTGTGCATGCACAC
>NW_022196904.1:61195259-61202212 GCF_008632895.1 Mastomys coucha
AGTGATGATGTGGTTCAGACTTGTGGGAATATAAGGATTACCAAGGTTGACAAGGGGGGGGGGTAGAAAAAAAAAGGGCTAGGAACTGTAAGAGCTGGATATAGTTCAAAGATATGCCCAAAGGTTCAGGTGTTGAAAGCTAGATCTTTAGTGTGGAAGTAGGAGGACATCTAAGAGAGGGTGGTGATGCTAATGAAAGTGCTGCCCTGGAGAGGAACTAATGTAGCACCTGATAAGTTCTCACTGGTGTATGTTAATTAAAGAGTGTGGCTGTGGGCATATGGAGCTTCTTAGACTCCCACCCCAGCACATGATCTTCCCATCTCCCACATGCCAGTATGATCCCATTAAAAAGGAAAGGAGCTGATGCCAAGACAAGCCCTTCCACACCCATAATGGTGAGCCAAGTGAATTCTTTTTTCACTCCTAAATCAGCCATCCTTTGGGATTTCGTTATAGTTACAATACACTGAGCATGTATGTGTATATGTATGTATATATGCAGGTGAACTGGACCTCCTTGGTCTTGTAAAGCTCACACTTAGTCTGTTAGAGATGAGCATCTCTCCTTGTAAAGGCTGTGTTAAGAACTACATCAAGTAATTCAAGGTCAGGACACAGTAATGAGCCTTCTGAGAGTGAAAGTGCAATAACTGGTAGCATTTATTGCTATTATAATTAGTATTATTTCTATATATATCGGAAGATAAGGTATAGTCACATAAATACAGCCTCTCAGCTGGCAGAGGAAACGTCTAGGCATATTTTCATTCCTCTTACTTCTTTTTGCTGGGCGTATAGACACACTGAGCAAATGCATACAAAAGAGACTACATTCTATTTCCATCCATAGTCTCTAGGTGTACCTATGACAGAGCTCTTGTCCAGCAGCAACAATACATTAGAGAATCTAAACAGGAGTTTCATACAGGTACAGTTGGAGCAACCAAAAGTAATAGAATGTTAAGAAAACAGGAGCTCAAGTAGCAGAGATTTATCATCCATGCAGAAAGCCTAGTGGTAGATGATGCCTCTGTTAGCCAAGTATCTCTACCATGTCACTGAGATTTAACATTCTAGTCAACCTTCTTTAGTATTGTCTCTTATGCGTAGCCTAGGTGCTAGAGATCCAGCCACCTCAGACACACCTAAGTTCATTCATAGCAGAAAGTGAAGACCAAATAGTAAGGTACCTATTCTTTTTACCAATAGGCAAACTATTCTCAAGAAATAACCTAACAGCTTTCTCCCTTGGGTTGTTTTCTCCCTCTGGCTGTGAGTGACATTGAGAAACTCATCAAGACAACTGTGATGGAGTCAGACTGTTACCGAGGGCTCGGGCTTGATCATGTAACTGCATTAGGAAAACAGCAAGAAAGGAAGTTCATATTGGCTGTTGGGTGTGTACCTGGCACTGCTCATCATGGTAGCTTGGATGTAATTTAAGGAGACAGTATTTGGCTGATTTCCTAGGCCAGTATAAGAGCCAGCCTGAAAAACGCATGCTTGGAAACAAAGTTCAGTTTTCCACAGGTGGAAGAATGGAGCAGGTTTTAACCCATGCCATTAAAGGAAAGGAATAGCAAGATACATAAACAAATAAACAAGCAAGTAAGTAACGAAAGAAAGCTGCCCTTGAAACTCTGTCTGATACAGAAAAGAAGGCAAGAGGCTTTTTCTAAGCATGTCATGAATGCCCTCGGATAGAAAAACCACCATTGTGGATTATGGCATGTAGATTCACTCATGTTCTTAAGTATGAATTCATGGGCTTAAAGGGCAAAGAAACTGCACATTATTGATAGAAGTCTGAATTAAAGCTTTTAGCCTAACTATTTACATTCTAGTTGCTCTGTATTTTCCTTCTTCCTGAAGATTTTGACCTTGCTCCTTTACCTTCAGGATCTGCAATTCACAACTGAATCATTTGAAACCATCCACGACAGAATAAAGCACAGAACATCGCTACCCGGGCTCAGAGAGCTGGCTCCCTGTGTGAGCTAAGGAGGCCAGCCAGCTCTGCAGCCATGGGCTCAGCTGATTAAACTCACTAATGTCCAGGCTCCTGGAGTAAAATCAGAAGTATAATCTCCTGGCTGTGACCTGCTTTGTCTTTCCTGGCAAGGGAGATATACGTAGAAAAGTAGAAACATACATAGTTTCACCTAAACAATCAGGAAGAGTATAAATGTATGCATGTATGTGTGAAAATGGATAAATATTATTTTGGTAGCTAATTTTGCATAAACACAATCATACACACACACACATACACACACACTTATGTCAATGTTAGATATATTTAAATAAATAAATTTATTTTCCTTCCTAAACTGAAACCAAGACAATCCAATTAAGATGGTTTTACAATAATCATCATTACTGGTAATATTACTGGAATAACTAAATTACTCTATAGTAACTGTAATTCTTACTTGGACTTTCAGTGTCATGGACTTCAGTTTGATTTTTAAACAGGAATCAATAGTGCCTCTTTTTTGTTGTTTTGTTTTGTTTTGTTTTGTTTTTCTGTTCTTCAAAATTCATTTAGAGGTAACTTGGAAAAAATTACCATTATGGTAATAATGATGCATCCAGTTATTAACTGATTATTTCCAGACTTGGAGACAAGGTGTAAGTCTTGTCAACGTGTTAATACTCATGTGTATTTTCTACAATTGTGCTACTTAATTAATTAACTAATAGAAAATACAATGTAAAACCGTAAAATACATACCTCCTCAGATATTCTCTGTGGAAAACACTTGAATTTCACCAAATAAGTCTTTAGCCAACAATGTTTGCAATTACCAAAATAGCTTCTTAAATACAGAAAACACACAAACAACAAAATTAAATGACGTATCAGAATTAAAATGATCTAACAATTACGTTCAGCAATTGTTTAATTCTTTCTTTACACCTTCACCGAATGAATTCAAGAAGACATCTCTGAAAATAATTCTAGGGAGATTTTTGTAGAAACAAAAATGTCCACTTGGAAAACCATTTCTTTTGCATTTTTTCATTGAAAATGATAACCATTCCCTTGCCTTGTTCTCCAGACATGGCTTCTGTTTCCACTGGACAAGCATTTAGCACATTTAGATCGTGACATATATTCTCCAGGTTTAGTCTTTGCTGGCATTTGAGGAGATTTTTACATTCCGACTTCATATAAATTGCAGAAACTCTTTTTGTCCTGGATCGGAGGGTCCTTTGCCACCAATCTACTTTATGGTTCCCCCATCATTTAGAATCGCCTTATCTTGGAAGCACTTACACAGACTCTCTAACTCTAACTTCAGGAACAGATTAAGTTTGCCTTTCAAAGCCATCCGTCATTGGAGATATGTTTTTGTTAGTGTTTTCTTTTGTAAATCATTTTATTATTGTAAGCTTTCTCCGGCTTGCTGGCATGATAATAGGCTATATAAATGATTTTTGTCCTATATTTGTGTTGTATATACTTTATTGTAATAGCACTCTCGGGTCAAAAGCAGCCAATATTATTCCGATTAATTCCTGTCTAGACACTCATAAATTGTCCCTTAATTTGCAGAGAGAAAGCGAAGTCATATGAAGCATAACCTTTCCCTGCTGCAGAAAAGTGCACCTGGTATTTCTGGGCGAGAGGAGGCCCGCCTCCCTGCGTCCTTCAAAGCAGCAGGCCTCAGAGGATGCAAGGATGAGCAGCTCTTTCTCTATGCATGCGGCCCAGGTAGCCAGCCAAGGCCTGCCAGTTGGCATGCTGTTCCTCAAAAGGAAAACACAAAGCCTAATCCCCCAACACAGTTTCAGACAAACACTCATTTTATTTACTCATATTCATCTCCCTGGAAGGGGGGAAAAAAGGAGGAGAAAATAGCTTGCTTAATCCCAATACTAACACAATATCGATTCACATTCATGTTCGGTATTTATTGACGTGCATGGCATACAATGGGGGCTATCATTTAGGCTACTGTGTTTGAGGGAAGGCACAATCACATTGGAGAAGGAGATGAAGCACACAGTTTATACAGCCCTAATTTTATGTAATGTAAACCTTTCAAACATTGCACATGGGAGAAAAGATGCGTGGCCTAATGAAAAACTGCATGCATACCGAATGGATTTATCTTAAAGCTAATTACGGCTGCAGAGTGTCTGTCCTCCAATGTCTGTTGTGATTTCCCAAACTTGCACAACGAAATTAACTTTGTTGGCTTCTGCAGCAGCTTTCTGTCTATTCCATTAACCAAACTGTAAGTGCATTTGTGCTTGAAAGCAGAGCTCAGGGTCTTTGCTTTGTGACATCCAGTGTGAAGTGTTTTGAAATTCTGCAGGTGCTGTACAGTGCTCTAGGCTAACTCTAGCCTATGCTGGGGTACGTAGCAAAGAGCAGACAGCACATAAGGATTGCTAGCATATGGCCACTAGGAGAAGAAACAGATATAAAAGCACCACACTCTTTGCTTGGCCCCTTGGAGATTTTATTGCCTGGTGGCAGCGTATTTAATAAAATATTAGTATCCACTTGAGCTTTAAAGGTGTAACACAATTCCATTTCAATATAACAGTTCCATAAATTCAAATATGAAACTTTCATAGAAGCACAATGCGGCTATAATTAAAGGAAACTCGGTGTGCACCTTAGGAAGACCAAATGTGGGGCCTGCTGTATTTGCAGTGATCTATAAAGTAGATTTGGGGCAATCATTCTTATGTTTGAAAGTTAGGAGTGATTCTATAGGCTTCTGTGACAGAGACCAGTGGTTCAATTTTTTGTGTCGTTTGACAAGTTATACCACTTCAGTCTGATCTTCTCAGAGCCTAAGAGTCTCCCGCCCCTCTTGATCATGCTCTCTCTATGCTTCTGAAAGGTTCTTTTCCAATCACATCAAGTCTCCAAAATGCTGGCAAGGATTGCTAGATGCTACAGGACCCTTAGATTATATCACTGTTGTTTGCAAGTTTAAAAGCCTGCTTGAAAGCCTTAGTGCAGTCTCTGTTCTAGCAGTCATGACCAAGACAGGCAGAAACTTAAGTAGGAAAGACTTGGAGCTAGTACTTGGGCTTGCTTTATTATCCCACAAAGACCTTGTCGTCAGCATTGGGGTGCCACTGAGGGGTGATGATCTCCTAGGAGGGAGGGCCCTAGTGGAGGAAGTAAGATCACCGGAAGTAGCTTTTGGCACCTCAGCTCCCTCCTTCCCTCTTTACTTCCTGGTTTTGAGGTGTCTAGCATTTCTTGGCCACATGCTTTTGCCATGAGGTGCTTCCTGCTTTGCGATAGACACAAAATGGAAAGAGCTGCTGACCATGAGAAAGAGTAAATCTTTTGTCTTTCTAACTTGGTTTGCCTCAGGTGTTTTGTTGCAGGGGTGGAAAGCTGACTAATACAGGTGGTCATTTTTATTAACAAGTTTCTTTAGGAAATATCTATCTATCTATCTATCTATCTATCTATCTATCTAATCTATATCTATGTGGAGAGAGAGAGAGAGAGAGAGAGAGAGAGAGAGAGAGAGAGAGAGAGAGAGTCTTTTTGAGAAGGAAGATTATACTTTTACAGAGATCCAACAACCAATGTAGAAGCCCATCTGAAAAACCTCTTCTATGCCCAGATGGAAGTCTGTGAGTGAGGTTAAGGTTACAGAGCTCTCCCAAAGGCCACATCCAGCCTCTAGTGGAGCTTTATCATTTAGGCTGGTATAATGAAGATAGCACTACACCACATGTGCTTCTAGTCCTCCATGGTCTCTGAGATTTTTCATAGTCTTTTATCTGCGTAAGTACACCAAAGGCAGAGTAGATCATGACTCCTAGCAGAAGACAGGGAGAGGACACGGAGGAGCTTCTGTAGGTAAAAAGAGAATGCGTCAGTCATACCAAGGCAGCAGACATTGTTACTGCAGGGAGATCATGGGCAGGTTTGCAGATGGGAGCGGGGGTGGTAACAAAAGGCAACATCAAATGGCATAGAGGTCAGATTTCTGGGCATGTTAGTGAAGTGAGCCCATGTCACTGCACTGGAGGAAAAACCAGAAGGGTAATAGAAAATTAAATATAAATCTGAAATCTGACTTTAAGCATGAAACCAAGAAAAACAGCTAACAGATGGAGAAGCTGGTCCGAGGCAAAGGACGATGATGAGTTTTCATGGTGGTGTAGGGAAGGTTCAAGTATGGTGCAGCATTCAGGAGGTGATTTTGAGTAGAGAAAGGGACTTGGATGGTAGAAAACTAAAGGCCCTACAGTGGACCACCTCCCTTGAAAAAATGAAAGTTCCATAGGAGGAAGAAAGGGCAAAGATGGTAACCCTTGTTTCTCTAGGCCCCAAAGACTTGAGTTCAGGAGTGTAAACAAACCTGAGGCTAATTAGGAAATGCTCCCGATGTGGTGTATAATCAGGAGTGAGAACCCCAGTGCAGCTTCATCCTGCTAGGCAGCAGGGTTTCTGGAGGAAGGAGGCGTGGCCAAGTACCCCTTCCAGTCTTTTCTCTCTCTTTTTTTCCCCTTCCTGTCTTTTCACAGGGGGTCTTCTTTCCAGTGCCTCACCTGCAAGCTGAGCCCAGTAACTGTGCGTGCTGTTCTCTTCTGAGCGCGCTAACCTGAAGCAGTCATTTTGTTTTGAGTTGCATTTCATTCCTGTTGTGTGTCGACTTGATGATAATGTTCTAAGTGACCTCGAGGCTGATTTATTTTTCTGGGAATGCTATGATAAGCCCTGGAGCTCAGGAAATAAGACTTGAGAAGTTCAGAATTTAAATCAAGATGAACTTTAAAATGTAGAATCTGAACTAAATTTGGATCTCTAATCCTAAGGAAAGAGGAATCATACAACCCAAGCAGGTCAGATTGTGTTTGGGGCAAACTTCTCCAAACACAGGTCAGAAGCAGATGCTCCTGTTGCTATGGCAACTTCTGAGCTAGTGTGTGCCTCCTCTCCCTCTCTCTCTCTCTCTCTC
>NW_022196904.1:61202222-61218656 GCF_008632895.1 Mastomys coucha
TCTCTCTCTCTCTCTCTTCTCTTCTCTTCATCCTCCTCCCTTCCTCCTCCCTCTTCATCCTCCTCCCTTCTTACACTTTGTCCCTTCCCCTCTTTTTCTCCACCTTCTCCACCTTCCCCTTCATGTCTCTCCCTCCTCTTCTCTTTCTCCCCCTTCTTTTTTGTATATTCTATCTTGTGTCTTCAATTCCTAAGTCAGATAAATGCTGCTAAAAATATTCAGTGTTCTTTCTTCTAGGAGGTAGATGGAAAATGCATATCAAAAAATTATGTTGGAGCCTGTGATTTTTTTCATATATATTAAGACATGATGGAATTATTTAATTACCTTTGCTAGCAAGTTGACGGACAAGCATACTCCTATCATATTGCAGATCTGCAAATAGGATTATTTACATCCAATCTAAGGAGTGCTGACTGGTGTTGTTGGAAGCAAAGCTGTATCAGCATTTAAATTCCCACTTTTCTGGGCAAAAACCCAACTGAATGATTCAATTAAACTCGTTATGTTATATATTATCCAGAAGTTCACAATATAAAGTGATCCTCCAGCCTGAACCCCTGCCTTTATGATTGCAATTTGGTAAGCAAGACAATTTCCAAGGACTATTTTACTTGAACTGCAATGAAAACGTCAGGCCATAACACACTTTTTGATGCAGGTTTTATGAACGGCACTCCAGAATCAACCATTATTTCAAGCACAAGCAATAAATAACCTTCATTATTCATCAGAGAGTAAATATGCATTTGTGTTTGCAAATATGGCTGGCGGCTTCCGGAGGAAAGCAGCCAGCAGCCAGCAGCTCCTTCAGCCATTTAGGGAGATAACGAATAGACGCCAGCCTCTTTAATTGCTACAGACCACCCTCATAATTTCTGAGAGCTGAGCAACTCCTTTACAGCACAGGGTTTGGGCAGTGCTCTATGCAGGCTGCCCGCTTGCCTTGCCTCACCTGGGTAGTGTGGCTCTGTGGGCGCTATATATATATACATATACATATATATACATTTACCATTTTTACTCACACCCTATCCAGTCCTGTGGAGATATTTTTTCCTCGGTGATTTTTTTTAAAAAATTTCTTTCTTTCTAGTTTGAAATGTTGAAGTCCAATAAACTCATTTAAACAGGATTAATATGTTCTGTAATTTGGCATTCTTTAGAACTGTGTTTGCAGTGTTAGAGAATCTGTTTTCTGTTTTGTGGAGATGGAGAGAAGGATTAAATACTTGCTCTTCAGAGTGGGGACCACAGTGGGGGGTATCTAGAACTCATGTTAAAGCTGAGCAGGCATAGCAGCTCACAAGTAATACTAGCACTTGCGATCAGGACAGAGGGGATCCCTTGGGTAAGGTGGCTGGCTGCACTGGCCAGGATTGGTGATCTCCAGGTTTATGAAGAGACATCCTTATAAAAAGTGGAGAGTAAATGAACTTCCGATGCCAACTCTGGGCACACATGCATGCACACACATGCACGTACTCACACACTCACATCCTGAACACATTTGTTCACCCACCACACATGAAACCATGTATATACATGTACACAGCGGATATACATTCCCATTAGAAAAAAAAAAGAAAAGAGAGAAAACAGGTTTTTGTTGTTGTTGTTGTTTTTAACACTATTACCTGGCATTTATTATTTCTATGTTCTTTCAATCTCTCAAAAACAGAGGATAAAACCATTTCACATAGCTGTCCTTAGATGTATATAGGAAGATTTTATATAAGGCTCTCTGACATCCAGGGAAGCCATTTTGTATTGCATACTTTTGACATGGATCAGGGGACACAAACCTCAGTTTGTTTCTACCTCCTTCAGGCCTCTTCAGTGACTCAGTACCAACTTGACTAATATTGGTGCTGCCTACTGTGACATACAGAGACATCTTGTCTTCTGTCTAGGATTCTGTAACTTAATTATGTGCAATCAATTTGTTAGTTTGTCCATGTATCTGTTCACAAACTTTACTGAGTGCTTCTGCCTGGCCTATATGTGTCAGCTACCATGCTATCTGCTGCTGTGCTTGAGACGCATATTTAAATAAATCTGTAATAGACTGAGTGACCTGCAAGCTCATCTCCCATTTCTTGTTTCAGTGCTGTAACTTCTCATGTGATGGCATTCTCGGTAGAGCTCACTCCCATGACAACTAGCAAGCACACTGCTTTGATAACAGCCTTAGTCAGATCTTGAAGTTGGTACCTTCATGACCAGCGACCTCCTAAAGACCCACCTTAGAATACGATTAAGATGGCAGGTTGATGTGATAAACAGTTTGGATCAAACTTAGATGAAGTTGTCAGGGTAAAGGTGGTATGTATGATGGCACAGAGAAAAGACAACTGTGAGTCATGAAGAGCCGTCTAGGTTGCTGTTTAATTACTACAGAGAACCTGCCCTGCTTTAGCTACTAAGCCTGAGGAGAACACAGCAAACCACACTCATTGGCCCTGCCTCTCAAGTGACAGCCTCACATTACCAGCCACGTTTGCTGTAGTAAGAATGGTAACCCAAGAGCAGGGAAAGACCAAGTCGCTGAAGCCAAGCGGATGACTTTATAGTAACGTTAAATGTGGGACTAACAAGAGCAATTAGATTTAACTACATTCCACGAAGAAGATACAACATATCCAAAAGGCTTGGCATCTGAGTGAGGTGTCACAGGGCAGGGTGTAACAATAAAGGATGTCAACGAATGAGAAAGAGCTAACAAGGGGCTGTCACCTAGCATGTGGGAGAGTGAGTGAGGCTGCAGTGCATTCCTGGAAAGGGACTGGGGTTGGGAACTCTGCACGTCTAGGCATGGCCTGCCTACCTTCTATCATTACCTAGAGGGTTCTCTGTTCCCAAACACCTCTGCTAACATACCCAATGACCTACTGTATCTCATTACAATTGGTTCAAGAGGCAAAGGCTGCTTAAGACATCGTAACTGGCTAGGCAGTAGTGGCTCATGCCTTTAATCCCAGCACTTGGGAAACAGAGGCAGGCGGATTTCTGAGTTCGAGTCTAGCATGGTCTACATAGTGAGTTCCAGGACAGCCAGGGCTATACAGAGAAACCCTCTCTCAACGCCCCCCCCCCCCCAAAAAAAAAGACATCATAACTGGCACAGCTTTCTGGGGAAAAGGCATGGCCTTTCCCGTGGCATCTCACCTCAGCTATTGGAGACATTTGCCAAAGCATGTTCTGCAGGATGCTAGTGTCTGTCAAATGATAATATTCACTACATTAACCAAACATACAAAGAAAGGATTTGCCCATGAAATTACTTGTGGGAATCTCTGAATCAAAAACAGATGGTTTCATTTCTGCTTATTTAGTTGTTGCAAGACTTTCAAATCTTTAACTCCTAACTTGCATTGTGGGAATCTGAAAAGAGGGAGAAAGGTATATACTGGGTTTTTGTTTTGTTTTGGTTTTGTTCTGTTTTTCCAATCAGAGTGGTACAGAGAAACATTTCCAGAGTTGCTCCCACGATTAGAATCTTCAGAAAAAGTGCTAAGTGGAAGTGTTCATCATTAGCACACTACTTTCATCTGCACTGCTCCATTTGGTCCTCTCTAGAGTTCATGCTTGCCTAAAGAAGATATTGCCATGGGTGATTTAACAGAAATAAGGAAAAACTTGCAGAAGTTAGAGTCCCATGCTTACTCCCTTAGTCATCTTACTGCAAAGATCCAGGATGTATACTCCCACAAGACCACAGCCATGGGTCCTCCTGAAATCAAGTATCATCATGGCCACTTCTAAAGGAAAATAGACTATAGGGGCCCCAGGGCAATAGGTGAGCAGGACTCAGGATAGTGGTCATTAAGGAGTGGAGAACAAAAGAGTATGAGGAGTAATATGAATATGCAAAGTTGTATATAATCAGGTTATATATAGTCAGGCTGTCCTGGGGAACTTAAGGGACCACTGATGTCTCATGGGTAATATGATACAAATTATCCTTCTTCTCAACATTCTAGGAGTCTCTAAGAAGGGAGGTGGAGCTGGCAGCCCAAGAGATCTTAGAAATTTACTGTTCATTCTTTTAATGATTCAATAATCATGACTACATAGAATATATCGTAGTTGCGCCTCCTCGCCCTGCACACACACCAGCTATACCTGCCTATGGCTAATTCAACTCCTTCAGCAAGTTCTCAAAACTGAGTCTTCGGTTTGATGATGTGGTACTCATATCACCTTGTTCTAAACTGAAGCAATTTAACCTGAATGTATCTGGGTAAACTCGAAGAGGCAACTGGCTGTAATACAGACTACGACCACAAACCGTTGCTGTAGTAGTATCAGATAGGTGGCTACTCAACATTACAGAGTGCCCTCTATGTTCCAGATGTGGACTGAGCCATTCTGAAAACAGTATACAAGAGGGGCCAGGCCTCTGCCCTCACAGGAAATTAGAAACCACTAGAGAAGGGAAGTAATTATGAAACAAATCATTCTAACTTATTGAGTAAATAATTTAAAATGAAAGCATTCTCCAAAGAACAAATGCAATGGGAAAACCTAAAGAGAACCCAACCATATCCTGGGTTGAACAGAAAAGGCTCCATAGAATTCTTGTGTGCCTTTGTTTGTCTGTCGTGCATGTGCATCTCTGTGTGCAAACACAAGTTTGTACATGTGACTGCAGATGCACATATGCCATCTTGCATTCTCGGAGGTCAGATGATCAACTCGGGTGACTATCCTCATCGTCCGACTTGTTTGAGATAGGTCTCCTTGTTGTTTTACATTGCCTATGCCAGGCTAGCTGGTCCTTCTGCTCCAGAGATTCTCATGTCTCCCTTCCCATCCAAGTGTAAGAGTGCTGGATCACCATATCTGGCTTTACATGAATACTGAGGATTTGAACCAAGTTCTTCATCCTTGTCTGACAAGGTCTTTGCAGACTGACCTTCCTCAGCCTGCATAGTGTAGAGTTCTCTAATTTCAGCTCATTTGAAAGTGTTCACAAAATTGGGCCGAATGGATTATTGCAGCTTTTCCAATGTGTCTTCCTCAGAAGAAGGTAAAAGATATTTGGGGATCCCCGAGTTATAAGTTCAGCTGGCTTTTGGAAAGGCTCTGCCTTTTGGAGGATCAGAGGGGAGCACAGGGGTAGACCCAATCTGAAACTTTGTGGGAAACATTTTTTGTGAATATAGTTAACAGCTGGTGTCCTCTTGGAAAATACTGGCACAGGTGTCAGAGGTGTCTTCCAGTTTTAAAATTCACCTATTATGTTTTAGAAAAAAAAAGAGTCCACCAATAACATACAGGAGAGATTGAACAAGTAGACTCTTGGCTACTTACAAGACTTTGTAAGAAATTGTGAGCATAAACTCAAATGGAAGGGACAATAAATAAGGAAAAGAAAACTATGTGAACAGGGAATCTCCAGATGCCATTTAAGAATGTGATAGGAAAGTAAGTATAAATTACCAATTAACACCATGAAACAAGAGTATTATTATTAACCAGAATCTTCTAGAAGTATATCTGGAAGGAGCCTGAGGAAACTAGGCTGGTATACTTACAAGAGAGAGGCTGTTTCAAAGTGAGTGGCTGAGAATGGCAAAGAGCTGTGTGCTTTCTGCAGGCCCATGGGTGCCCCTTACCCACTTTTGTGTGGCTCCTCGTCTTCTCCGATTCTTGGCCCCTGAACCTAACCTCACTTTTCTAATATTTGTAACTTTTATTACAACGCCATGTCTAGGCATGTGAATTCTTTCCTCTCCTGAAATCTTTTAAGTTTTAAACTCCCCACTTAAAAGACATTCCTCACATCTCTTTGTGAGGGGAAACTTTCCTAGCTTTTCAGCTCCAGCTCAAATTTGACTTTATTCGAGAAGCCTTCTGTGAAAACTCTGCGAGCCAAGAGGGTCACCCCTTCTGACTACCAAGGACAGCATGTGCTGCACAGAGCAGCTTCGCTATTCAAGCACTGCTGCATTGGCAGGAATTTTATTGCCCTCTGATTACCACCTGGAGTTCTGGTGATGGTCCTCAAAAAGTCGGTATTCCACCAGGAGCACATTGCTAGAGGAAAGATAGGTCTGTGTTTGAGCAGAATCGAGGGCTATTTATTTCTTCAGCAACTTTTGGATATTGGGCACGTTTAGCTATCAGAATGGGGGGTGGGAGTAAACTGAAAAATCATACCCATCAGGATCAGGTCATTAAGTTTCCTCTCATAAGATTTTGGTTCTTAAAAAGGTTCTAAGAGGTGTCTGTTAATAAAGGATACCAATAGAAACCCAACTAACTTGGCTGCAGTGCAAAAAGACTTTGAGGAAAGATTTCCAGTGGAGTGAGGAAGGAATGGATCTGCACACGTCAAAATCCCACCAAGGCTCGAACTCCATGGGCATACTTCAGTATTACCTACTAAACCAAGTGATCTGATGAGCTATACATGGTACCCCAACGTTAGCAAGAACATCTAAAGTGATAAGGTATAGTTTGCAAGCATGGTTATTATGACCGAAGCAGAAAGTCAGCTTTCACAGACTTCTCATTTAAGGGTGGGAAGATGTTAGGTGTGATAGGTCCTGGCTCTTGCGGGACTGAAAAAAGAGGGCTGCCACAAAAAGGTGAAAACAAGATGGCCTACACAGTGAACTCCAGTCTAGCCTGGGCTACACTGGAAAACTGACATTAGAGAAATAAGTGCAAACACATATCACTAATAGCATGTATATGTCACCTTTTTTTTTTTTTTCAGACCACTTTGCTTGTTCAATGTGTCTTCCGAGGTATGAAACCAAGCTTTAGTTCCCACATCTTACCCAGTTAATTAAGTAATTCTTCATGGTTGAAAGTAAGTGGTAGGATTTCTAAGGTGCATTATGTATGGAAGTTGTCTTACCTTCCATGTGTAATTATTAATCATTGATATTATTATTATTATTTTAATTAACTCAGGTCTTGGGAAATTTTTGCAGAATTAGTCCTGTGGCTTCAGCTACTTTCTTCTGGAGTTTACCAGTTCAGAGGACTGCCCTATTCTTGCATGGCTTAGGTCTTGGAACCCTGACTAGAGCAGTGAAGGTATGAGGAATAGATAAACGTGGGGACACACAGAAAAGCAGGGATTGGTTTGACTAAGCTGTTGGATGGAGAAGCCACTGTATCTCAGAAACTCAGTATGGTTATTGCATACAGTTGATCAAGAAAACAGGTTTTAGCTTATAGAAATGAATTGAGGACACAGCTTTAGTCAATTCCAACAGGAGCGGTCTTCGTAGGGGAGCAGTCTCCAGGCCTTAAACATCTGGGAGAAAGAGCTACACTACACAATTTCTGCACATATGTGTCAATGTAGCTCTTAGAACAGAGGAACACTTTGTCCTCCCTCTGACCTTCACCCTAGAGAAGGGCTTTGGGAATTTCCCATAGGTCTGATGCTTTGGTCTTTGTCATGGCCACCTCATGTCTCTAGCACACATCCACTCAGAACTTCACATACTCACTCAGGGATTTCTCTGCTCCCTACAGAGGACCAGCCCACACTGGGCCCTGTGGCTTTTTTAAAAAGTAACCTATTCATCATTTCTTTGTACAGATTTTTAGGATTCTTTATTCCTGCACACTAATGTTTTAACTAAATTCTGTAGTTGGTGACATCTTGTGTTAATTTCTCTTTGTACACAAGACCTCTTTGAGTCACTGTAAGTTTTTCTCAGTCTTTCAAGTCTGTCACTCTCCCTCTCTCCCTCTTCTCCCCTTTCCATATATGTACACATTGTTTTGCTTCTAGATAATCTCTTTACTTTTTTTCTAATCCTCTCTTCTTATCTACTTTATAAATGCCAGTTTTTTGGTGGTTGGCTCTCCTATGTTTTTTTTATATCAAGACAGCTCTGATTTTTTTCCACCATTTCATTTTGACGTGGTATACCACAAAATGATCTTTTTCCAATTAAAGTGTTAATTTAACTGCTCTAGTGAAAAATATCATCCTGATATCACATGTTTGTTGTATTAAAATGTTTTCTTTTTTAATCAGATGTGGTGTCTGTCATATACATATTTTTGGCATCCCTGAAGTATGTAGAACAACTCAGAAAAGAAGCAAGAGAGGGAAATGATCATCACCAGCCTCTTCTTCAATACCTGCCATGTCTTGTTAGCCAGATTCCTTTTCTCAATATTTTTATACATCTATATTTTAACACATTACTTATAACCATATAATTTGTCTAAAATTACGTTTTCCTGATAACTTCTTCTGAAACAATAGTTTCAATTTCTTTATCTCCATTTTATAGGTTGGAATTTATGTCAACTGTTGTTTTATTATTATTTATGCTTTAGTATACTTTTTATGTAGTAGGCCTAAAGACAAGACAGCTAAGCCAGCCATGTTCATGGGTCTGATGCTTGAGTTCTTTTTAAAATTTTAAGTGGTCAGATATGAGGCTAGATAGATAGTTCAGCAGTTAGAAGAGCTTACTGCTTTAGCAAGACATAGGTTTGGCTCCCAGCACATATATGGCATCTCACAACTCCCTGTAACTCAAAGTCCAGGGAATTCAATGCCCTCTTCAGGATTCCTTTTATTCCTGTACTTAGAAGGTACATATACACTCATTCAAACTCACTAACATGCAGATAAATAAAGAAATCTGAAAAAGATAAATGCTCAAATATGGCCCGTTAGAGCAGTGGTCTCAACCTTCTTAATGCTGCAGCCCTTTAATATAGTTCATGTTGTGGTGACCTCCAGCCATAAAATTATTTTGGTGCTATTTCAAAACTGTAATGTTGCTATTGTTATTTATTGTAATATAAATATCTGATTTGCAGATGGTCTCTGGCAATCCCTGTGGGAAAAAAAATAAAAAGTTGTTCAACACCCAAAGGTTTTTCAATCCACAGGAACTACTCAGTTAGAGGGATTCCAGCTAGAACTGGAACTTGAATGTTATAATATATCTTCTTTTCCCTGTGCTTGAAGCCTGTAGGAAATGTGAGGAGGTAGAACTTAGAATTCCTACAATATTGTATTTGAAACTTCTGTGGTATGAACATTTGCATCTTCTGTTGAAAATTTAACCTCCAAAGTGATAGTGTTAGGACAGGAAAGGTAATGATTGGATTATGGGTTATGATCATGGTAACAGTAAAGAGACTCCAAAGGTCCCCTTGACCTTTCTGTCATGTGACAGTGCAGTGGTAAGGTGGGGGCTACACACAGGACAAGACCCCTCACCAGACACCAAATATGTTGACATAAAGACAGACTCTAGAACTTTCAAGAAATATATTTCTATGTCTCATGTGCTACAGTATTTTATTATAATAATACAAATAACTTGTCAGTAGCAGGAAACTACATGGATGTTTTTAGTAATCACATTATCGCAATTAAATACTGTGGAGGCAACTCTTCTTCCTTAGGTTATCTCCAATAGAGCAGGAATGAACCACACACTTTATCAGATGGTCAATTGTAGACATAGCTTTCCAACTTAGCCATAGCATTAAGCCCCTCCTACCACACTGGCACTGTTGAATAGAGTTCTTGGGTGGATACGGTGTGATCATGCAGAAGGTTCTCATGAGAGTTTTCCTACTTCCTGTTCAGGATGACTTAGTTTGTCTTCACTCGGTTTCATACATACCTGTGTCATTCATCATATAATGTCTCAAACTTTCTCTTTCCATGGAAGGTACAGACTTGTCCCTGGAAAACTGTAAACTTTAGTAAAACATTGGTGGGTAACAGTGAAGAGGCGAAATAAGATGCCATTCCAAGTAGAACATGCTTGTTTATTAAAGGATGTATGTAAATACATCCTTTGTGGCCAAAGGTTCTACTTTATCACTATTCAAAGAACAGCTAACCTGTTTCTACTACATGGTCATTCCATTGGTGATGAAATTCGGCTGACAAGAATACCCACACTGACTTAGAACTTCTCTGCATAACATAGGCTTTGACTATGCCATGGTCTACTCTGGCGTTTCCTTCCGTTCAGCATCTTGTCTCCATGTGTTCTTTAGAATGTAATCCACATATATGGACACACCATTCTGGGTGTCTCTTGGCTGGGGCTCACACAACAGTCTACTTAAGTACATCTACTTCCATACATGCATAACCTGTGTTATTCATCGTATATTTTCTCAACATTTTTGTCTCCATGGATGATGCAGACTTCTCTCTGGAAAACTGATAATTTTACGAAGGACAGTCCTAGGTATATAGATACATTCTATATTTTAGCCTAGCATGTTCATATTATGTAACTATGTTAAGGCCCTTTTGTGTTAGAAAATTTCATTAGTGTAACTTGTGCTCCTACTTCTTGACCTTGGATACAATGTAGACCAAGAGAGTGCATGGTTTGACCTTGAGTACAATGTAGACCAAGAGAGTGCATGGTATAGGATAATCCTGAAGTCTTTATAGACATATCTCCTGTCAGTGACACCTCTTTGCAAATTATCCACCTGTGAGAACAGATGTTAGGCTAATTATAGATCTTTTCAAGTTTTTCCAATTTGACCACATTTGTACTGAACAAAATTTTGTTTATTCAAAAATACACTTCTCAATTCTTAATTTTTTCATATATATGCAATGAAATAAGCATATTGTATGCACACAAATGTGGCACGTGTGTGTGTCTGTCTGTCTCTCTCTCCCTCTTGTGTGTGTGTGTGTGTGTGTGTGTATGTGTTTTAGGAACTTTCATGTATAAAAGGAAAATACTGTCTTTTTGGTGAAGCACTATGCAGAAGCTAAGGTTGCAGAGTATCAGGGTATTCCTGTGACAAGGCAAACCCCTCAGTAGGATTTGTCACAAACTGATCTAACATGTAACGTGAAAGTTTATATGGAAAAATTAAGCTCTCAAAGAGATTGTGGCCATCTTCTGCCTCTTCCTGGGTTTCAAGGAGCGATTTTGATTTGTGATCTCTTAAGTCCGGAACAATTTGGTATTTCTAATTTATTGCTTCATTTGTGACTGCTGCTACGGCAAGGTAAATTTATTCTGATTTGCACAACCTAAGTCCTTTGTCTGACAGTGACTAATTATTACCTGAGTTAAAATAATGAAAGTGTCGGAAAGTGTCCGAATGCAATTTGTTAGGAAAACATGTGGCATGCTGTGTTACCCCAGTCCACAAAAGCCTAAGTGATCAGAAACCATGGAGAATTAAGATTTTTTTCCCCTCAAATGTTATAAATCAATGTAGAAAACTGTAGAAACTTCCACTGCAAAGAACTAAATTTGGCAAAAGCAAGTAGTGTTTGGGGGGCTCTTAGACAGCTTCAATTTTAGTAAAAGTAACTCTTAGATGATATCATCATAAAGCCATATGTGAAAAACAATAGAGAAGGAAAGAGCCATTTTTTCTTAGTGCCTACTATATTCTTGACCTCCCCCCGCCCTGTCTGCTGTGCACATACCAAGTTTGTTTGCATTTTGTCAATCCATATGGATCCATTGATTCCTCTTTACTCTATTTCCCCCATTCTCACAGATCTGGTGTTTTTCACAGACATGAGCAGCAGAGTCCCATTTCAATCACCCATTTCTTGGATTCACCATCTGAGGCTCCTTTTTCCATACTAAGAACCCACTTAAAGCTGACTTCATTCAATACCTGCAAACATTTAAAATTATGAAATGCTTCACTGGAAATTCTATTCCAGAGGCAGCAGCTATGAGGTTCTGTGTGTGTTTAATACAGCTAATTATTAAACAAGTGGTGATCAACACACAGTTGATTCATAATATTTGGTGTGGGAACAGATTGGTATAGAAATTCCTCATTTGCTCCTTCCCTAAAAGCAATGTTAGACGCAACACTGGATGTATTCTGACATTCAACTGTTGTCACAGTTAATCCCTTGCTATATGAGCCTGTGTGTGTGTGTGTGAGTGTGTGTGTGTGCCTGTGTGTATACTTTAAGACCTAATTTTCCTTAAAGAGTTCTGACCTCAATACATTAAGAACATCAAGACTTTTTCCAGGTAAAATATGTATAATTATGATGATAATTATAGTAATGAAAAGAGACGAAAGTACATTTCTAAAATGCACTTCATTTAAATTAATGATATAATTTTTATATGCACAGTAAATTTATAAAATTCAGCAGCTAAATTTTGGCAATGGCAAACTGGAACGAAATAGCATGTTTAGTTTAGAATCTCAGAATTTTCTTACATTAAAATCCTTGTAAGTTATTAACATATGTACTTAAATATTTCACAACCTAAGGTATTCCTGCTTACAAGAACCATGAAGAAATTCATCTGGAACTGGAGAAATGGCTCAGCAGTTAAAGGGCATGTTCTCAGAGAGAACCCCAGTTAGCTTCTTAGTGTCCACACTGAGCAATTTACAATCGCCTGTAACTCCAACTCTAGGGAATTTGACACCCTCTTTTGGACTCTGAGGGTACCTGTATTAATGTCGATACACACACACACACAATCAGAGAGGGGGTGTGGAGAGAGATGCATAGTTTATCTGGAGAAGTAATCACTATAATTTGTGGCTAAATAACAAATTTAAAGAAGCAATTTTGTTGGCAGTCCTCCATACATCAGAAACAGATATTCTAGAGGGCATCAAGAAAAATATACACTGGTACCACCCAAGTCACTTATCCTTCACTTATCTAAAGGGTTCAGCTAGGGACCATAGCCAGTCTCATTCTCCATTCAGTGCAACATGCTTATATTACAAATAATGAAATATTATTCAGCACTCAAATGAAGGGAATTCTGCAACACGATCCAACATTCAACTCTTGAAACTTTTGTGCACGCCTAGTGATAGGAGTGACACACCGCAGGAGAAATGCTCTGTGAGACCATGCCGCAGGGTCTCTGGAGCTGTCCTACTGACAGAGATAGAAGGGAGACATGTGGTTACTCTGCAGGCCTGAGGAAGGAGCAACGGGGTTTACTGAGCATGTACACTGTTTACCCTAAGGAAGATGAGCATTTCTGGAGCTAGATGGCATTGATGGCTGCAAAGCAGTGCCAGCAAACTAATGCCACAGTGTTGCTTTAAAATGTTTAAAATAGAAACCCATCATGATGTAGGCAACTGGCTTTCAGCTTCAGAAACGTCTGCTTTGGTAAATCTTTTTCAAGCATATATTTTTCTGGTTGGGGTAAGTTAAAACTAAACAAACAAAAAAGGCAGCTTGTTTTAGCAGCTGCTGTATGCACTGGATGAGAAGGCGCTTGTTCAACAGAACACATGACAACCTGTATCAGGTCTCCTTTTCTTTCCTCAGTAGAGGCAGCATCATTACAAGTTCCAACAGAGATTGCCAGGAGACCTGCACATGAGGTACAAGTATCATGCAAACTTTAAAACAAAACCAACTGGTCATACTCCTTGCTTCCTATAGAGAAAATCTTGGTGATTCATTTGCAGTATTGCCTCGTTGTTTTAAATTCCTGGATACTACTTGATTAGGCAAATATAAAATAATGCATGTAGAGGTCTCCTATTGATAGATATTATAATTATTGTTTGACACCTTAGAATCATAAATGTATCTTCTCTGAACTATATGGGTGCCACTTCCTGCTATGAAATAATTGAATGTATTTTTATAAGTTAGTTAAGACATTGTGGACACAATATCAGAAGTCATAGCTATGGAGTGATGAAGAATGTCTTCTTAGTCAAAAGGGGAGAAATTAACTTAGAAGTTGTATTGAGACATGTTGAGAAATGTGAACAGTGGTATGTAAGAAGGAAACGGGAGCAACTGGCTAGGTGGACTTAACCTACTTCCCAGGGAGGAAGCAGTTTAGGATATATTTACAAAACGTGGAAAAGAATACCTTTACGGTTTCAGTGTTTAAAGATGCAGAGGTTTTAGACTGGGAAGCAGACAAATTCAGTTACTTTTTTTGTCTTCTTTGTTTCTCTGTTTCAGACAGGATCTTACTAGATAGTCCCATCTGGATAGTTTTTTTATTGGCCAGGATAGTCTCAAACTTGCAGCAAACCCCCTGATTCTGAGTCCCAAGTGCTAGGATTATAGATAAAAGCCATGATGCCTTGTACAAATTTAGCTTACTTTCAAAATACCAAGTAGTCACCAGTGTGCCCTGGATTGCTTTCTATATAACAGATAGAGGAGGAAGACCTTCATCTCCTGATGTGAGTCTGTAAACTCTGGGGATTTCCTCCAGTCATTAAGACAGACACATGGGATGGGATCCAGGAAATGTATAAGTCTGTGAGATCCAGGAAATTTGTAAGTCTGTGAGAATGAGAACAATCTTTGTTTACAACTAAGTAAAAGTTTATCTCAGCACCACACATAATATAGGCTTTTAAGAAATATGTTTAGATTAACTGCTCATCCACAGGGGTTGGATGTGATGAACTCTGGGCAGTCTCCTTTTTCATCAACAGCGTAGAGTAGTACGTTATCTAGTCTTCTTTTGGTTAGACAAAATACCCAAGGAGGACAACTTAAAAAAGGAAAGATGCATTTTGATCCTGGTTTTAGATGTTTCTGTTTTTGGGCAGCTGGCTTTGTTACATTTAAGGGTGTGGTATGGCAGAGGCCAAACTACAGGATGGAGTTAAGATGTTTCCTTCATGAGAAGCAGGGCTAGAGAGGGAATGTCGCTAGTATAGTTAAATAGTACAGTTTAAAAACATGTGCCTCCATGGCTTCCACCAAAAAGGCCCCACCCTCACTCAGTTCCACTACCTCTCAATTATGCCATGAGATTATGAATCTATGAATGGATTAATCTACTAATAAAGTTAGAGGATCAAGATCCAATCACCTAGTTCCAAGACCACTAGCTGGGGACCAAGTATGTCACACATGAGCTTTGGAGTCATTTTATACTCAAACCAGCAAGAGGCAGATTGTTTTTTCAAAGACTTCTGAAAATAGCCATCTTCTTCATATTTTTCTCTTATAATTCAAGGACAAAATCAGCACACAGTAGAAGAATTATGTTAAGAGTATAAACTACGGCCAGGCATAAGGGCACATGCCTACAATCCCAGGGCTTTGAAGGCAAAGGCAGAAGGTTCAGAAGTTCGAGGTCCTTCTTAAGTATAGAGTAAGTTTGATGCTAGCTTAAACTACATGAGACTCAGTATCAGCAGACACGCAAGAGTGTGGGGGAGGTGTGCTAACGATGTGGAGCTTAGCTCCAACGTGCTTCTCAACAACTTTGAAACTGATGAGTCCCCCCTCCCCTGTGACCTCTTCTATCACTTTCTTCAAATGCCCAGGCTTACAGATGCTTAGCCACTGGGAATCATGCATGTTTGGTGATTTTTCAAAGTATAAACACTCAGTACATGAGACATGGGGAGACAATTTACTGGCACATGGAGGACAGTGCTCCTGCCCATTTGCTAGAAGTAAGTCAGGTTTACAGTTATTGTTGAACACTCAAGTACCTGAAAAACTACAGCAAACTCTACAGCTGAATGGTCATTTTATTGTTAGCTAAATGAATGTCCAAGAAAATTCAAATCCTATAGTCACAGACCTGGAACACACTCATGTAGGAGGAGAACTGGATTTTCCAAAAAAAAAAAATGTAATGGATTTCTTTTAGAGTGGCATGGTAGCCGTAAATGAGCTGTTGTATCTGATGTGTTTGAGCATCTGCTATAACAGGATAATGTATACTGAAATGCTCTTGGAGAACATGTGTTATTATTAGATTATATTATGTGAGATGAAACTAGTCAATAACGGATTCTTTTTTTCACTACCTGAACTCACCAAGGCAAATGCCTATTTTGAAATTACTCCGCGACATTCTTTGTAGGAAGGAGGCTAGAAAGAATATACCCAGCAATCATAAAATTGATGTGCCTGGTGCTGATATAAGGGATACACTACAAGTCTACAAGAACAAGGAGGTTTGTGGAGAAATGCACAGGGCAGCTTCTGGATGCAAGAACTGAGACAAGGAACTGTGATGAAAAACAGGAGAACTTAAACCATATGACCTCCAGACAACAATAAAAGAGCTTTGGCTCCCAATTTTCAGAGAAAAACATCAGGTGACTCTGTTGCACAGGTGAGACAGAATTGGGCCACCGAATCCTTTTATTCCTTACTGTTACTGCTTTTATTTTTCAGTTTAATCCATCTTCAGTCACCCAGGTTTTCATCTATTTTTTTTCTTAATCTCTTATCATCATCAGTAATAGATCACCTGCTTTAAAAATATCTTGACCCGAATAAGAAAACCCTCTCTTGAATTAATTACTTCTCACGGGACAGAGAAGGTACTTCTCTTAATTCAGAGCTAGACAGTCAGAGTAAAAGTAGGGAAACCACCCCCTCTGAAAAAAAGAACACCTACCCTACTTCTGTTCCTTTACTGGTAAATTTATGAGAAAAAACTATTACATTTAAATATCCATTTTGCCTATGAAGGGTTTTTTTTTTTT
>NW_022196904.1:61218666-61240874 GCF_008632895.1 Mastomys coucha
CTCACAAAACCGGATTCTCCTGTAAGATTGACATTTCAGAAGAGGAGAGGCAGACAGGTGAACTAAGATCAAAATAGATTTTACCAACCTTCCGTTTTAAAGGTCAAGGTTGTTGCAGACTGGTGTTGTGTTTTCAGTCTAAAGCTCCTGACTTCTTTTTCAGAATTCAGGAAAAGTCTGTGAACAAGAAAAAGCAAAAGAATTCTTTGCTTGTTCTCTCTGGGATTTCTAATGTCCGACTTTGTGACAGCAAAATGACTTCTTGTCATGGGCTCTATTTGGAGGTAACAGAAGGATGTTTAATTTGTTAATTTACGGATTCTGGAAGAAATGATATGGAAGGAAACTTTTCCTCCCACTCGGCATTGTCACAGACATCAGTGGTCATTTTTGTCCAGGGCTTTCTGTATGTATGGCTGGCATAGTTTGGCCTCCATCTTCTTCCCATGTTGACCAGGAGTGTGCTCTTGGATAGTGTTCAAAATCAGTCAACAGTGTGTATACCCCAATTACTGTAACCATATCTGGTCTTTCTCTCTTCAGACACTGCATACTCTGGCCACAGTAGAATTCCACATAACCCTTGCCTTTGACAAGCTCATGGCCAGTGAGCAGAATTTCTGGTAGTGCTTACATACCCTCACTCTGGGGAGGATAAATCATTGGGATTAAAAGTGCCAAGGAATGCCAATTTTATAAGAATAGAGTCCAAATATTTCTAGATGTTTTTCACATATAAGTAATGTGAAATGAAAATTAAAACCCAGTTTTTCTCTAAACTTTCATTATATTGGCATTTAAGCTGACTTTTATAGTTGCTTATAATTTAAGTAACTATAGAAAACACCCTATATTGTCCCCAGCATTCTTAGGGACATTTTTGACTTACTACCATTACTTATATTTAAATTGCAATTCATACATGGTTGTGCTATATTAGAAATTTCTGGCACACTTTATTCTGTTTTGTGTATACCTGTTACACAGAGAGATACAAAGCAAAGGGTCTGTCTAGGAGACTCAGGCGGGATTTAAGATAATGGAGTATCGATAGTGAAGCGTTCTCACAAGTGAATGGCAGTACATTAGTTTTTAAATGGAGAACCAACACTAGAACGCTCAGAGGGTCTGCCCCGTAGCAGACAATAGGTTATAGAACTGATTATCTTTCATGTCCCCCTAACAGCACAGAGTCCTTCTTAGACTTGAGATGCTTAGCAAATGTCCTCCATGCCATCAGATCTTGAAAAATAAGCCCATGAAATGAAACCCCTTAGCTTCTGAGTATTTGACATTTAACACCTCGAAAGGAGGAATATCTCTGACCCATCAGTGCTTCATCTGAACCTGAAAGAAAAATGTTTAGGTTTGCTATTAGACATCTATATGCCCGTCTCCCTTCCCTGCTCCTAGAGACATATGCCTTCATTGTCAGCTCGGTTTCCTGTGTTTAACCCATGCTCTGTCTCTCCTGATTGGCCCTAATGGAGCTTGACAGTTGTAGAGTTAATCCAAGCTCTGGTCTCCAGGTTTCACCTCAGGAAACAATCAGTCCCCAGAGCTTTGGGGCTTCTTGCAAAGCTATATTCCCCTAGAGTCCTTTCCCAGCCCAGCTGGGGAACCTTTTCCATTGTCTGCCAAATGGACACCAATTAAGGCAACTGCTCCCCAATTAGAATTTTGAAGAATGTGTCTTGTTCTCTTGTACTGTGACTCCCAAGCAGGGGTCTGTTTTTGGAATTAGTTACAGAAGGAAGAAAATAAATAAATAAGTGACAGCTCTTTCCTGTAACATGATAGCCATGGGTTTTTCCTGCCAGCCATTCACACAACATGATCTGTAATATGTGGCCACTGCTTGGTAGCCAGTAAGTTTATCATCTGCATAATCCTTTCACCCAGAGACCATTCAGACTATAGGGACCCTGCGAAGGACAATGCTGGCCTAGGAGGGGCACTCAAGTTTTTGGGAAGTGGGAAACTCCTCTTTGTACCAAAAATAAATAAATAAAAAATAAATAAAAATAAAAAAATAAAAATATAAGGATTTGCTTTGAAAAGAGGAAAGCCAATGTTTACTTTCTGAAGGCAATGTATCCCATTTGGGCAGCCGATTGTTCTTGCCATTAAGGCAGATGTGTTCTTGTGATGAAGGATTCTGCACAGCACGGCATTTCCAAGCGCCATTTAGGATGTCAATCAATGGTGTTTGAAATCACTCAGGCTGTCACAGCTGGGTGACACCAGGGCTGTGTTGGGAGTCTTTAGAGAATGGGGAGGCTGTTGACATCAGAACGTACTTGTTTGTGAAACACAGTCAATCACGAAGAATATCTTCGTCAAAGAACCCTATTTATTGTTGTATACTTTAAAGCATTTTTTTTCAGCGTGCTCAAACGTGCACTCACAAAGAACCAAGTAAAGCAGGTGGCTTTTCTCCCCTCATCTTAAACTTAAGCAAGCACAGAGTCACCTGGGGTCTTATTAAAATGCAGATTTGGATTCTGCAGGTGTGGTGTGGCCTAGGCCTGAGATTCTGCATTTTTCTAAGCTCTGTATTCTCTATCAGTTTGAAACAACTGGACTCGGAATAGTATGGAAGAAACCCTTACATTTTTAATGATTTAGGTCCACAGGCAAAAACTAAAATTTAGACTTAAGGATGCATGGACTATGTCAGATAAACCATCTCTCTTGCTTTTTGTCTTGTTTCCCTCCTCCCCCCAACAATTCATTTTATGCTAATTCGTTTGTGACTTGGGTATTATATATTAAAACTGACTTCTTATTGGTCCTTACATTTAGAAATAAAAAATGAAGATGCAGAATCAGTCAAGAAAAGCAGTGACATCCACACCAAGAATTGTAGTGTGTTTGGCCTAATGCTGCTTGTATTCTAATGTTAATTTGGGTCCCCAAAATTGTTTGCACAAGGGACCCTCTCCCCAGTGGGTTCTGATTGGTAAATAAAGATCTGGCAGCCAATGGCTGGACAGGACAGGCAGAAGTGGGACTTTAGGATTCCCAGGCTTGGGAGGAGGAGGAGGTAGAAGAGGAAGGAGATCCGCTATGCCAGGACAATGTGGAGGAGAGGAGAGACCCCATGCCTGAGAATACTGCAGGACAGAGAGGCATGGCCGTCATGTGAAGTAGCAGGGAAAGCATTGCCCAGTTGGGCAGCCCCCTGGATCCAGAGCAGCCAAGCTAGGACACAGAATTAGTAAGTAATAACTCGGGATTAACTGGGCAGTGGCCCAGCCATTGGGCTGTTTAAGTCATATTAAAATATAAAGGCTTTGTGTGTGTGTGTGTGTGTGTGTGTGTGTGTGTGTGTGTGTGTGTGCGCGCGTGCGTGCATATCTTTCATTCAGTAATGTCAACCACTGAGGCAGGTAGTGAAACTGCCCATAGGATTTATTATTTAAATAATTATTTCAACCAAGAATAATGCTTGTATTTAGCTATTTGCAGCAGCAACAGTATAGTGGGATGTCTCATGGGTCTTAAATCTTCTAAAGGTCTAAAGAATCTACTTGGCTTTGCCATTAAAATGTATGTTCTATCACTGTCCATTAGAACTAACTAAGAACCTACAGTAAACTTGCTAAATCTGCGCAGACTGGCCCAGCATCAGTTTGATGAGGGGAATTCTACTAAAACTCTACGGATAGAGAGCTAGGAGGGTGTCACAGGTGACTGGCAGTCATCCTGCAAGGTGATCAAAATGACGAAAAAAAATATTATAGACTGTGATCATTACTGAGAAAAATGAAAGCAACAGAGGAATACATGCTACATACATGCTTTCAGATCAGGCTCTACGTATACAATAAGGCAGGGTCTGAGAAGTTGACTCACTGGGTAAGGTGAAGTGCTTGCCTTTCAGCTATGAGGAGCTACATGAGTTTAATCTCAAGAACCCACATAAAAATTCTGTACACTGGTGGTGACTGCCTCTAATCCCAGGACTGTAGTGTGGATAAAGGAGGGTCCTGGAGGCATATTGGCCAATTAATCTACCAGAACTCACAAGCTTCAGTGTCAATGAGAGACTCTGAAATTATCTAAAAATCAAATCAGTGGATAACCATTTTAAACAGAATCTTCTGACAAAAGCTACAGGATATCAAAGAGTGAAGTTGGAATAAAATATATCTGAAGGTCATACAGAAAATATATTCCCAGGAAAATGGCTTTCTTAAAAATGTGAATGAAAAAAGAAGAAAAAGAAACAAAGGAAGGAAAGAAGGAAGGAAGGAAGGGAGGAAGGAAGGAAGGAGGAAAAATAGGAAGGAAGGAAGAAAGAAAGAAGGAAAGAAAGACTGAAAAAAGATGGTGGTGTGTCAGTGATCCAGGCTGATTTTAAATAATGTGTCTGGACATTCTGTACTCGAGCCAGTGAAAGGAATTTGTTTGCTTGTCACAGATCACCCGCAACTCCACCAGACCTCACTCAACAGTCAGACACAATGACGTGAAAATTGAGACCTCCATGCGCAGTCTTAGCTGCATGCAACAGCCAAAAGGAAAATGCCGACCCAGTGAAACAAAGCTGACTCAATTTTCTCTGAATTATATTTGTTTGGAAAAAGTGATCGATAAACCTTGTAGAGAAGAAAAATTGACATCTGCCTTTCAGATGGAAAATGGCTGCCCGAGAAGCCATTTCGATCTCTATGCAGAACTCTGAATAAGAAGTGAAGCTTTTCAAGTGAATATTTCTTCAGCCTCTGTAATAATTTAATGCTGATCCCATTTCGTAAACTCCCAGTCTTCAGAAGTAATAGCTTAGCCCTGCTGAGCAGGCACTGCTTCGTCTCTTCTTCTCACTCTCTTTTACCTTTACCTTCCTCCTTTCGGTTTCTGTTTGCAACAACCTAATGTTATTTCTGTGACCCGGTGTTCCACATCCGGTGTTATTTAGTATTCATTAGTGTTTAGTCCTTTTACCATGGCATAACATTATTTAAATATTATTACTTTCTATGGGGAAAAAAATAAGAGAGTGCTTTAATTTTTTTCAACATTAATGGGACCACTTGGAGAGGCATCCAAAGGGCCTTCCACCCTTGTCCTAATATAAGCAGAAATATTTCAGACTTTGAATGGGCCTCATATGAAACGTCTTCAGAAGTGTCCAGAAATTCCAAATTTCCTTAGCACTATTGTGTTTAAAGCCGGGGTCTTACTTCTGTCTCAGTTACCACCAATACCAGAGGTGTAGAAATCAGCACACAGGCTATAAAAGGATGTTTCTGGCCTGACCCGAAGCAGGACACACTGAAACAGTTACAAGATTGTTTGTTTTTTGGGAAACTTCTAGTCCAATTATGCTCTCCCTAGAGACACAAATAATCCAGATAGCCTTCAGATAAGCATGCACAATTTTGGGAACTTCATAAAATAATTTAAAATAAAGAAGAATTAGCAATGGTTTTAGGCTTGGCCTCCCCTGGATAAAATAACTACTTTAGGGTGAGGCTGACTAGCTTGGTGGTCTCAGAACAAAGTTAAGAGTCAAGAGTCCTGGATGTTATGATTTCAGCTTCCTTTCTTACTTGATGGGTGGCCTCAGGAATAAACTTGAGAGTGGACTCCATATTTGAGATGAAGAGGCAAATAATGTTAGATTACTCTCAGATAGAGTGAATTAGTTGATTCGTGGAATGGACCTACAAATCCATTCACTATGTAGACAGGAGTATGGAAAGGCTTTGTGAGCAGCCCAGGTGAGTAATGTTCAAATCTTCCTGAGCAGAATCTGCTAGAATCATTATCTTCCAGAATCACCTCAGTTCCCATAGCAATAGGTTCAACTGTGCATTCACTCAATGTGGGTAATTTTTTATTAAGCTGGTACCTAATATTGGTGGATTTCTTTAGTCCCTATTCTTCTGTTATAGAATGATGCAGACTGAAGACATCACATAGATAATATTCAAAAATTTAGAAAGTATAAGACAATGTTTTTAATCAGAAGGAAGCAAAAGAAAGATCAATCATAGAGAAACACCATGAAGACAAATCAAGTTGAGGGCAAAAGTCATTGTTTGGTGGTTGTTCTCGCATCTTATTGCTGGTTTCAGAACAGCTCATGTTTGGCTTATTTGTTTTCTGTTTCTGTTTTAATTTGTTTTTTATTTTAATTTGGTCGGTTTATGTGTTCAGTAATTTGCTCACCTCTTCCAGACATTTTCTTTTTCATTTTCTATGTCTTTTATTCAAAAGTGTGTGTGTGTGTGCATGTGTGTGTGTGTGTGTGTGTGTGTGTGTGTTTAAGGAGTGCCAAGTGCCTGCAGAGGGTAGAAGAGAGTATTGAATTTTCTGGTGGCTGTGAGTTAATATGTAAACTGGAAATTGAATCAGGTCCTTGGGAAGACCAACCAGTGCTCTTAAGTTCTAAGCAGCCTGTGAGACCCCTTTTACTAACGAAGGTTCTCTGCTATAGTATTGCTCTTCAGTATTGCTTTTGCTGAAACCCATCATTTGGTTTTTATTTCACCAAATCTGTCAATATTCCTCTCTGTTTCTCAGTGACTGCCTGTTCATTCAGTCAGTGTTTAGACTTTGTATGCATAGTTTATGGTTAGTTGTATGCTACACGTATGAAATACCGTCTGGCCTGCTTTGGGTCCTGCCAACCACATCCTTTTATTAGCATGAGAGATGATTTCTAAATTTCCAAGGTTGGTGGTGACTGAGAAAGTGAGACCCTGGCTTTAAACAATGTAGTGTTAAGAAAATCTGAAACTTCTGCAAACTTTTAAGTTCTTTTTAAAGAACTTTGATAGGAGGTTCAACTAAAACCTGGGATTTTTTTTTTCTGCTTATAGTATTTTCTGCTTTTGTGTATTACTACATATTTTTTATGTAGGTTTTAAAGTTTCTGTTGTGATTGACTTCCAATCTAATTCCATTGTGAACAGAAATCTTATAAGACATGATTTCAACTGTATGTATGTATGTATGTATTTTAGTTTTTGAAGACTTGTTTTGCCTATCCCTCTCCAAAATGGGACATTTTACACGCTGATCCAAAGACTGTTCATTTGCAGCTGTTAAGTGAAACATTCTGTAAAAGCTGATTGAGTGCCTTTGAACTGTACTGTAGTTTAATTCTGGTGTTTCTTCATTGATTTTTGTCTATATAATAAATTCATTATTCATAGCAGAATATTGAAATCATTATTTTTGTAATGGCACCTATCTCTCCATTTAGATCAAATTCTGCTTCTTTCACAAAAACAGGAATTCTGATATTTGGCACATATAGGTTTGCAATTGTATCTTTCTGAGAGACTAGGACCCCACTTACTATATAGTTAACCTTCTTAGCCTTTTTTGCATTCTGCCTCAAAATATGTTTTTCTAGATACAAATATAGATGCCCCCACTTGCTTTCGTATTTCATATACTTCAGATATCATATTCTATTCTTTTTCATTTAGTCTACAGACATATTTACTGGTGAAATTCATCACAGGCTATGGCCTGCTGGCTTTTAGTTTTCCAGTCAACCAAGTCCTTTGTATCTTTTAATTGGACACATTTCTCCATTTACATTCAAGGCCACTATTAAGTACTGACTTATGCCTTTCATTTTCTTTGATTGTCTTACAGATGACTTGAAGATTTGTCATTCTTTTCTTCCCCAATTTCATCTTCGTGGTCCGATGGCTTCTGTGTTAATGCTTGGCTTCCCTTGTATATGTCTACTCTTCTGGTAGAATCTAAACTTCAGATACTCATAGTGTCCTAGAAGTTAGCTCTCCTTCTTTCACTTCTGAATGTCTTCACACATCTTCTTGGACTTGGTCATAAATTCCTTCAGTTTTCAGTTTTGTCTTGAAGGACATGAGTCTAGGCCTTCCTACGGTCTCTACTGAGAAATATTCCATGACTATCACACAAATATGACTTGGCATTTGTTTTATATGCATTTTAAATGTTTTTAAAAATTGGCTCTGTATAATCTTTTACAGTAGAAGAGCTGCTCTTATTGTATCCACTTGCATTCCTTGCATCTAGAATACAGATGTCCATCCCTTTCCTGAGTTGAGGGAGGTTTTCTGTTCTCACTTCATTGGAAAGGTTTCCTGTGCCCTTACTATTTCCATCTACACCTCTGGGTAATTTAGTGATCATTAGATATTCTCCTAAGATCTTCAATGATTTCTCCATCCTTTATTTTTTCCTTTTTACTATCTGAATTTAATATATTAAACCTCCCTTATTCAGGCTTAGCTATTCTTTTCAATTTAGTCTAGTTCAGGCTGTTGGTTAAAACTTTAACTTTATACATTGAGCTCTTCAATTCCCTGATGTCTGCCTTATTCTTGAAAATTCTATTTTTTTGATAAATGTTCCTAATTTCATTTAGCTGTTTATCTTCATCCTCATCATCACCATCACCACTATCATCATCATCTCACATAGCATTGCACCTTAAAAACAATCAACCTTTTGAAATGTTCATTAGACTTTTCATCCTTTTTGATTATTTTGGAACCTGTTAGTAGAATTGTAGTTCTTTGGCTATGTCATTTAAATTTTTCTCATTTTTCTTTTGTTCCCCCATTTAAACGTGTGTCTATGTACTCTTTCTACTGCTTTTATAGGATGGTCTTTATTATAGATTGTTGACCGCTTTCCTTCTTTCTTGATGTCCTCAGCCCTCCAAAAGAAAAGCACCAAGATGCCCTGCCTACCTGGAAGCAGTTGCAGAAACATCACCATGGAAGCAAACACAGAACTTGTTACATAACTTGTGGTGCACACCCTTAGCACTCCACAGAGCACCTTCTGTGCTTTGTAAGCATGCATTACTTTTTTCTTACAGTTTTTGTAGTTTAATTATACTTTTAAATAGGTATTATTTTCCTACAGTGTTGTGTTTTTTAAGCCTAATTAAATCCTTTTGAGTTATGGAACCTCTTCAGAACCCACCACTCAACTCATCGGCAGTCATCTGTACAGTGAATCAAGGCCTATGAATCCTCAGCAGGGGCTATGTTCTCACTGAGCCTGTGCCCACCTGGCACAGAACTCCCTGTGTAAGGATGCTGTCAGCAACAGGGAATACAAGCTCGCATACAGAATTTTTGTTTGTTTGTTTTAAGAAACACCACAAAGCATATATGAAACACAAGCCCTACCACCAAGCATACTTTTGCACATCCGAGGGTGGCTTTCTCAGGCTTACAATCAAACTTTAGTTTCTAGACGGTAAAACATATTCTACAGCTAATACAGAAGAAAGCCTGACAAATAGAGCTATACAATTAGTCACTCACATGCACATCCCTTGTCATACCATTTCTAACTACTTTGGTGTATTCCCATGGAAAATGCTGTTGGAAGCCTCAAGTGCTGGATCTCCCTGCAGCTGAGCACAGGGAAGTCTTCTTTTGTATCCCCTATGTACTGTGTCTTGATGGGAAGATCAGAATGTGCATCCAGAGCTGTGTGGCCCAGTTATTAAAGTGAGGGTCTACTGGTACATTTCTCTTATGCTATAGCCTCAAGCTTATCTAGAAAACTCAAGGGTATGGATGTATAGTAGGGGTGCAGTGACTCAATGAAGATGGCTTCTTTGAATACTTTCTAACATAGGTTTTAACAGTTGTTGATTAAAAGCTGTGATCACAAGATACTAAAATGGTACTAGAACACAAAGTTTACCACCGACATCTTGCCATGGCAACTGGCATTTCTGTGTCTTCTCTATGAATCTCAAATTAGACACAGTTCTAAGGACTATAGAACTGAGAAATTACTAATCAAAGGGGATATAAACATTTTAATTTCTCCAGGCTACTTATGAAGAGGCACTATGTCATCTCTGGTATCATGAAATTTGTGATCCTCATATTGGATTTTAACATTTATCTTGTGAGGGGAAGGATAGAGAATAAATTATAGGACTGCTGATTCAATTTGACATTTAGATTTTTGAAACAAATAATATTTAGCACAATCTCACCCCAAATTTACATGGGAGAGAGGTGTTTGTCAGTAGGTTTTCTTGTTTCTTTCTTCTTTTCTTTTCTTTTTTCTTCTCTTTTCTTTTCGTTTTTCTCAAGGAGGAAACTTAAAAGCAAAGAAATGTCCATCTTGGTTTATAGTTCCAGAAGATTCCATGGATAGTTCACTGGCCTTGTTGTTCCTGGGGTATTGTTACAGCATGACAGTGGGGAACACTGAGGAGGTTAGAGTTTCTTAACTCATGGTAGCAAGAGAGCAGAGATGCTCCGGAGAGAGCAGGGACATAATACTCTCCAAGAACATACGGCAGTGACCTGCTTCCTCCAATGATTCCCCACTGCTTGGCTTCTATCATGTCTATATAATCCATGAAAGTATAAATATATTTGTGGACTCATTCCTTGAGCAGACAAGAGCCCTCCTGATTCAATTACTTCTCTGTAAGGCCAGCAACTGCTGTTCTTAGCCTATCAGCGTTCAGAGACCACCTGCTGTCCAAACTATGACCTAACAAAGAGTTACCCATTTGTTTATGTGAAATCGAAATGTAACCGAGTTACCAGTATTTTTATTAGGTACATTTGAGACTTGGACTTGAACTACAGAGCAACAAGTTCTTCTGTATGCCAAGCACCTGTGTATAGTTGGTCATATTTATGTCAAACAAAAAGTGAGCTATGGGAGTGACAGTTTTGAAGCACTGAGATGTCTCTGCCAGCTGGCTAGATCTTTTATTCTGCATGCTGTTTGCCTTCTTACTCTTAGCACTTGGGGGTTTAGGAATGTCTTAGGACAACATATATATGTATATATGTATATTGCTAGAAATGCTATGCTCAAGATGGTACATGTTGCTTATACAATAAGAACTGCTTTCTCTATTCTTTCTTCTTCTATCCATCAATAAAAAATGATTTTAAGAAGAAGGTAAACTCCTCCTATCAGTCATCTCCAGAGAAAACTACCTTCCCAGTGTTTCCTGTTGTGAACTATATATGGATGATCTAGCATCGGAAAACATTCATAGGTACAAAGCCAGTTGACCTGAACCTTTAGGGCCAGAAGACAGATAGATAAAGGGGGTAGGGTGGGATGTCTTTCCAGAGAAGAGTCATTTCAACAGGTATAACTTAGGTATAACTAAGGTGGTCCATGGAAACTGCTCTGAGGAAGAAATAAATCCAGAAGCTGGAATCCATGATATTTACCCATATGTCTGAGAGATAGATATAAAAAGACATAGCCTGAAGCCTTCTGCAAGGAAAATACTGCATCTCTGGCTATATCCTTGTGAAAACCCACCTGCTATGCTTTGAGGTAAACTGGCAAGTAGTACCCTGGCATGTGTATTTATTATCTATGTTAATTATGTATCATTCAAAGTATGACTTGCTTGATTATGTTAGGTTCCCAATACTTTAAGAAAATGGCAGAGATGATAATGTAATTAAAGGGAAGGAAAGTTTTCTTGGCTCAGTTTCAGAGCTTTCAGTCCATGGACATTCTGCTCTGTTGCTTTGGTCCTAGGGCAATTTGGTAAATAGCAGGAGCTTGTGAGAAGTGAGCTCTTTCCACTCCATGAGACCTGGGGAGAGAGGGTGAGAAAAAGGACTAAGCATCACACTATATCTCCCCAAAACAATGACTTCAATTGTCTTCTGTTGGGCCCGACTCACAGTGGTTCTACCAGATATTGGTTGTACTTTGATCTGGAGGCTAAGGTTTTAACAGGTGGACCTTTAAGAATGGCTCCAGATCTAAACTGTGGTATGAGGAAAATTACATGATATTAGCAAGCAATACTGAGGGTTCCTCATTTAACCTCATTGCAGAAGGCACAAGGCCAGTGCCATTGCACTCCACAGCCAGAGGAAAGAATTCTGCTTCAGCTTTGAGTTTTCTCACTTGGAGCCAACTTGAACTGTAGTAGAGGCCCTTTCCAGAAAAACCGCCACTTTCTGAGTTCCAGAGAACCACAAAACACATATCAGCTTATGCCCTCTTTTATCTAAGGGCAAGATGATAGAAATGAATCTGAACTTCAGTTTAACTTCCCATGCAAATAGCTCAAAGGCTAAATTCCATTTCCCTACCTTAACCATGTCTTATAGCATCCCCAGTACAATATAAAATTTGCTTGTGAAGTAAAGACAAACACATGCTTGACAGACATGGCATAAATAATCAATCCTCGGTATATTTATATAGAAGCCAGGTGCAGCACATGGTTGATTGCTTTGTACTCTATTTCTTTGCTTTCCCAAGAAAATCTGATAGATGTAGTAGAGTGGATTGACATCATCTGGGAATATCTCTCATATGTATCTTGAAAAATAATCAGCCCCAAATCAAGACCGGAGTGTGTGGAAGGAAACCAGAACCCAAGTCTGAAATGAAACATCTTCAGAGCTGAGCATACGTGGACACCTCTGAATCCCAATTTTGATCAATTTCCCAAACTTTCCAACTCCAACCTAGCCTCAGGATAGAAAGACTTATATAAAAGTTGGAAACAGTTTACGGGATAAACTTACTGGTGAGATTTCCAGACTCAGTATGCAATCCCCAGACATAAAAACATATCTTGGGATCCATTCAAATGTTCTTAAGAAAGCACACATAAGGCCAAGTTTCACAGAGAACAGGGACCACACATGTTTGTTGACTTTGCTTCTTCACGGCAATATGGTACTCCACTCATTACTTCCATTTCATGCGGATGGCCTCATTATGAATGCTTAATTTTATTGCTTAAGTTAACATATATGGAGGTTGTATATGAAAAACTCAGGATATGTTTAAATAAAAAGCAAAGACTTCAGTGGTGTAGGAAAGCCTGCCCAAAGTAACTCTATCCTAAAATAATGGAGGGCAATCTCTTCCATAGCTTGGAGTTTGTGTGTTTCTTTATTTGTGATGAAGTGGGGCATGTAAGGGAGAATAAGATACTAATCAATGAGGCCATAATTTGCAACTGCAATTACAGTGATCTGATTTTTCCCACAATAATTGCCACATGTTGACTGTGCAGATGTCCAAACACATGGGAGCATTTCCCTCGCCATGAGACAAATGAAGGTTTTCACTTTGTTTGGTAAATGTGTCATGATTTATCACTTAGTCATGTGCCATCCATTAGAGTGTTTATAAAATATGGCTTTCTGCACTCTAGTTATGGAGTTTTATGATTTCAACAACATTGCGGTGATGAAACCAGTGTTTTATGGATTCCGATTTATACAAATACTCAGGCTGGACTGTGGGCAGTAGTTCAATTGTTAAAACCAAGATCCTAAGAAACCCCTGTGTCTACACATGCTTGCCAGAACTCTCCTTCCCAGCATCCAGGAAAATGGTGAGCAGGTGGGGAAGACCTTGTTCAGAAAGCCCTGTAGCTTAGATGTCAGAGACTCTTACTTTGTTTTGGATAAGGGAGCAATGGAAGGCTTCTAAGATGCAATGGAATTGGGCAGAGGATGTCACACTAATGGGAATACAGTGATGTGCATGTAAACGGAGATGTTCTGAAAAGACAGAGAAAATACAGCAAAACCAAAGGGATACATGTTACATCTTCTGATGGCAACACATTTCAGGAAGATGTAGTCCTGCTGTTGGACCAATGCTAAGGCAACGTTTACATGTCAGAACACAATTCATGGGACTGGAGAGATGTATCAGTGAGTACCTTTTAGGCAAGTGTGAGGATCTAAGTTCAAATCCACAGTGCTCACATGAAATACCAACCATAGGCATGGGTAGTCTTAATTTTGTTAGATTTTTAAGGGTTCATTGGCTGGCAAGCCCACCCAAAACAGTGAACTTTATATTCACTGAAAGACCCTGTGCAATGGAGTAAAGCAAAGACAATAAAAAGAATGCATAGAATAAACCTGACTTCTGTATGTGCACAGCCCCCCATATATCAACAAAAGAACAGAACTCAAGCTGTTTGAAACTATTGTCTTTATTTCTTTTATAAATTAAATCTTACAACACAGCAATACTTCACGTCCTTATTTCAAAATTTGATTTAAAAACATGTGTATGGATGTTTTCCCTGAATGTGTCTGTATACATCTTATTTGCCTTGTCCCAGAAAAGAGCAGAAGAGGGCACCCAATACTCTGAAACTGCAGTTGTAGATGGTTGTGAGCTTCCATTTGACTGCAGAGAATACAAGCTGGGTCCTCTAAAAAAACAGCCAATGCTTTTAACTTTTCCTGATATTTTATGGCTTTTTCTAAAATGTATTCTGCATACAAAAATTTTGTTTTTATTTGAATCACACAAAATTACATTCATTGATTACGTACATGTTGATTTATATTGTAGGCTTAGCAATAGACACATTAAAACAACCAGCATGTGAGAAGGTCTTACAGCATCTCATCTGTACGGTGAACCTCAATGTTTCCAGTATAGGCACCAATGGTTCTAGAACACTTTCATTTGGGGCACTAACTTAGAAGTAGGTCATATTCTAGAAGTGAAATGTTTGTTTTATTTTGTTTTGTTTAATTTGTAGGAGGGGTAATATTTCTGGAGTAGGGGAAAAGAATGCCAATCTGCATCATTTCAAAAGTTTCCAGTGTGAACAATTTTGTTTCCAACCAGGTTATGAAACCAACAGAGATGGTAGAATTCTTTGAATTGTTTTATAACTTTTCATTATGGTACTTGATGTAGGATTTATTTATTTGTAGGATGAGTATTATCAATTCTCTTAAGCAATATTTGGGCACCATTTAGCACAGTACTTGGAATATGGTAGGAACTGATTTTGTTTGTTAAATAGATGGAAGATTGAGATTCCTCTGGCCAGTGATGAAGTGCCTTGGCACACTGGAAACCATGATGATGGATTCCGTATGAGAGGTTGTGAGCCATGGCCTAAAAACCTCCAGGCTCTTGCCCAACAAGGACAAGAACTTTCTGTAAATGGCATGGCATGGACCATCTGGCAGATCTCTGGCAGCAGTGAGGACCAGTACAAGATTGTGTTATGGTTCTAGACACTGTTTACTTTAAGGAATCAGAAAGTCTACAGAAGGCTCAGAGATAATGGCAACTGAGTGTCCATGACAACTTCTCGAGCCTTGGCACCACCCTCTGAAAGAACGGCTTAAAGTCTGGATTTGTCTTACCTGTATACACACACAAACACACACCACACACACACATGTACATACACACACACACTCTCTCTCTTTATCTCTGCTCTACATTTCTTTTCTATGCAAAAAAAAAAAATATCTTTAAGCCATTTGCACAATACTCAACAGATGGGCAGAGGTCCTGGGGGAGTAGTTCATATAGAACTACATAGCAGTTCTTCTTTCCAGTGGTGCCCTCACAACTTATGGGTGACTTAGATAGTAATGGAAGGTTCTTTGTTAAAATTTCATTAAAAATTAATTAATATGTGCATATGTGTGTGTCCATGTAGGTCACATCACAAATGTGAAAGTCAGGGGATATCCTGTGGAGTTGTCTCTCTCCTTCAATTTTCTGTGTCCTAGGGGTAAAATTCAGGGTATCAGTATTGATGGCAGGAATCTTCTTCAGCTGAGCCTTCTCACTAGGACTGGAATTAGGCATCCTTTTTTGAAAGCTATAAAATCTCTTTTTCTTAAATAGATGCTGGTGACTTTTTCTTTGTTTTGTAGAGTCCTGGTACCCTTGGGGACATGGGGTAGGATGACGAAACCCTTCAAGTTAGAGGAGAAAGTGAGAAATTTTGTTGGATTTTTCATATCAAATTCATTCTTTAACAAAAAAAATTGAGAAACAGGGAATAATGGATGGAGTCAAAGGATTTATACATTCCTTTGAACCCATAAAACAGTAATATGTTCTTTAGGGTTAATGAAATAGACATCATAGATTAAATATGTAGATTGCCAAATTACAAACAAAAAACCAAGGCTGAAGAGATGACTTAACAGTTAAGAGCACTGGCTCTTTTTCCAGAATACCCATGTATTAGTCAGTGTTCTCTGGAATCACAGAACTTGTGGAATGTCTTTCTAAATTAAGGGAATTTATTGTGATGACTTATACTCCGTAGTCCAACTAACCCAACAGTGGTCAGCTGTGAATGGAAGGTTCAAGAATCTAGTAGTTGCTCAGTCCCATGAGGCTAGTTGTTTCAGCTGGTCTTCTGTAGAAGTAGGTTCCAGCAGATGTACTGGCAAGTAAATGCAAGCAGGTGAAGAGTGAATCTTCCTTCTTCCAATGCCTTTATGTATGTCTCTAACAGGTGTAGCCCAGATTAATGATGTGTAAAGATCCATGCCTGGATCTGGTACTTGCTTTGTTCCAGGTTGACCTTAAACTCAGAGATCTCTTTGCCTCAGTCTCCCGGGATTAAAGGTATGTACTACCTTGTAGTAAATGAAAGCCTAAGCTTTTCATGGTCACTATGCCTCAAGATCTCTATACCAACGTCCAAGTGAGAAACTTGGATCTTCCAGCCTCAAGAGATGGATCGCAGGTAAGTCCTCCAATTCTGGATTGTAGTTCATTCCAGATATAGTCAAGTTGACAACTGGGAATTGCTATTACAAGCTGGGTTCAGTTCTCAGAAACTATTGTCTATAGCTCCTATTCCAGGAGATCTGGCACCCACACATAGTCACACATACAGGACAGATACCATTGTACAAAAAAATGAATACATTGTTTAAAAAATAGAAAAAAAGAAAAGTCCACTGTTGTTTTAACATTGTCATCTCACCATGATCTTTTCCTGTATCAACATCAGCTCAAGAGATTGATTTGGACTTGATATTTTAACAAAGTTCATAGCATGCAACCATAGCATTGGTTTTAATCAACCAATAGAGTCTAAGTTTATACTTTGGCACCATTTATATGCATTTCATTGCATTGTATTGGTTAAAGAGTCAACTAATTGCATTATATTCTGGGCAATTAGCCATGCTGTTTCTTAACCTCAAAATAAACATATAAAATTCCCATCAAAGTCAGGAAAATGACAGTCTTGGTTCCTTTTCAGATGGCAGGCTTTCCACATGCCATTGTGTGGGTAATGTGGATGGTTCAAGGCCAAGTAACGAAATCAAATCACCATCTCAGTGTTAAGTCTAACCTCTCAGCTCTAAGGTCTGCAACCCAGGAAACGTTATCAACCTGGATCTGCCCCGAGAAATGGTGCAAAAAGATCTGAGAAAGAGCAATGTACCTTGGGAGACAAACTCTGAGGACGAAGGGCATAATAGCTTTGAGTGGGAGAAAGAGCAAGCTTGCATGCCCGTTCTCTAGGTAACTGGATAAAGGAAAAAGCCAGCTATAACAGATCTTAATTCTTTAAAATTTAAAAGCTAATTTTGTGTCTTTTAGTCAATTTCCTGCACAGGAAGGAAGAATTTATTAACTGCCTCTGGTATTAAATGGAGTGCTAATGGTTAAGTACAACAGTTCAACAGGTGCCAAGTAGATCTATAGTGGCATTATATCAATATTAATCGCAGCACCGTGCAAATGCATTTCTAGAGTGATAGCATTTTCCCCATGCCCCACTGAGTCTAAGAGTCTTGTCTCACTCCAAATAATGAAGTAGCTATTATATCTTATTGTGGAAAACAGAATGCTAGGCAGTCTTCTTTATGTACTCACCTTATGTAAATGCTATTGCACACTTCTAAGTAACAAGGAGTATGTGAGAATAATTGTGTACCTTAAACAGTAATGATAAAAGCACTAGAGGGGTTGAATCAGACTTAGGGAGAAATTCCCTGATTACAAGATTAAATCTGTAAACCATGAGTCTTTTATAAAAGGCACTCACACAGACTCCAAGAACTTGGAAGTGGAGCTTGCTGTAGCAAAAAGATGGATGGTAGCTGTTTTGCAAACCACCTTCTATTTTTTCTCCTTAGCTTTTCCCTAGCAGCTTACTTTAATGCACTTGTTGATAGGGATGGAACACACAGAACTACAAAGTTTGTAAGCTTATGACAAGGGAAAGCAACAATTAGCATCACTCTCGATAAACTGATTTAAGTGAAATCATGTTTGATATGAATCAGCTGCCACATGGAAGAACAAAAGGGAAGTCTCTTCCACAATGATCTTCAGTTTGAAACCACACAGCCAGGCCACAGCTAATTTCTTCAAAAGAATTCCTTTACACTTATCCCATACTGTACCCCACTTCTGATCATTTTCCTTTACAGTTACTTAAGCTCATGGTGTCTTTGTAAATAGAAGACATAAGTCAGGTGGATATCATGAAGCACTGTGCTCTTCCAAATTTAGAGTTAGGCAAGCATGGAGTAAATGATGACACTCTGTTCCTCCTAGTTTTCTTTACATATTAGGATTTAGCCTGGGCAGCGGTGGCACATGCTTTTCATCCCAGCACTTGGAAGGCAGAGCCAGGCAGATCTCTGACTTTGGGGCCAGCCTGGTCTACAGAGTGAGTTCCAGGAAAGCCAGTGCTACATAGGGAAACTTTGTATAAGGGGAAAATAAATTTGCCCCCAAATTCTGTTTTCAATTGTTGACCCTTTTTGCTTTTTTGTAGGGAGTAAGAGAGAAGTACATGGAGTGAAAACATAATAGGGTGAATTTTTTTAAAATAATAGGGAAAGATTAGAAATGTAATAACATAAATTTAAAAAAAAGAGTGATGACCTATTATAGTCTATGCTCACAGTTTCTCCATGTAAAGCATGTTTTGAAAACACAGACACTAGAGACTTTGGAGAAGATAAAAGACTAAAGCATTAGGCTGCTGCCTTGTGCACTTGAGTGTTCCTGACAGGTCATTGAACATTATTCGCCAGACAAAAATGATGTGGGGAGCTCAGACACTAAGATAGAAAATATTTTAAAGCTCTTTCGCAGCTATGTAAACCAGTTCAGAGGAAATGACACACAAGTTCCTCACCAGACATTCAGGACAAAAACAGTGGCCACAGTGAACATTCTATCATAAATGTTTTTTTTTGTTTGTTTGTTTTTGTTTTGTGAATTTTACCTCCTAAGGGAAGAAAATGCCCTTGTGTAAACTCAAATGCAATATTTTCGAATGAAATACAAGTAGAAAGATGGTTGTGTAACTCAGTGACAGAGTCTTCTTCTAGTTTGCATAATAGCCTGGGTTCATTCTCTGTCCCCGGAAAACAATTTAATTATATAAAGATACTCTAATTTGTATCAGAGTCATGAAATCTTAACTAGAACCACCTACTTTTGGGTCCCTTATTGACTAAACTATGCCTTTTCAAAGCAGAATTTCCAGTATATCTTTCATAGTGGTATTTTTGGTACACATTTCTAAACAAATCATTAAATATAATATCTAAAAGCTAATTTCACATTCAATTATTATTCTAGATTTACTCTTCTCCTTTCAAAATCTTTTTTAAAATTCTAATAACAACAACAACAAAATGAGTTTTCCTTTATAAATTGTTGGTCTTAATACCTGTGTTTTCAGAATCCTGTTTAGCAAGTTCTTCCCTATGCCAAAGATTTTGAAGGTATCTCCTGTTTTTTTTCCTCGACCAGATTCAGGGTATCCAATGTTATGTTGAGGTCTTTGACTTGTAGTTGAGTGTTGTGCATGGTGAGAGATAAGGATCTAGGTTCATGCTTCATATAGTCAGCCCATCAAATGATCAGCACCATTTGTTGAAGATGCTGTTTTTGTCCCCCACCCCCCTTTGTGGATTCTTGAGCTCTTCATCAAAAATCAAGTAATTATAGGAACATATTTTTGTATGTCTCCCAATTCTATCTCAGTGATCTGAGACATCACAAAACTAAAAATCATCTGTATAGCAAAGAATATGATCATTTGAGTGTAGATGTAGCCCACAGAATTGAAATTTTTTTTGCCAGATCTACATCTACAGAGGATTAGAATCTAAAGCCTACAAAGCAATAAAATAAAACACTCTAATCATAAAAAAAGATATAATTTAAAAAGAGGTGTAGAACTAAACAGAGAGTTCTCATAGATGAAAAAAATGTCTGAAAAATATTTTTAAAACTATTTCAATGACCTTGATCTTCAGGAAAATGCAAATAAAAATGACTGAGATCATACCACAGTCAGAATGGCTAAGATCAAACACATAAAACAACAACACAAAACCAAATTATATCAAATGCTGAAATGGGCGTAGGGAAATGGAGGCATTCATTCACCTCTGGTGGGAATTCAAATTAGTGTAGCCACACCGGAAATCAGTATGGAGTATACTCACACAGCTTGAAATAGATCTACCACATGGTTCGTCTGTTGGTCCTCTTAGGCATATACCCAAATTTCTGTATTCTACTGTAGAAATACCTGCTTATCCACCATGGCTGTCATAGTCACAATATCCAGAGATGAAAATAGTTTAGATATCCATCAAGTGGTGACTGGATAGTGAAAATGTGATATATGCACACAATAGAATATTATTTATGTGTGAAGCAAAATTAAATTAGAAAATTTGCAGATAAATGGATAAAGCTGGAAACCATCATGCTTTGTGAGGTAACCCAACTAAGAAGGACAAATGTTACATGCTGTCTCTCATTGGTAGATGCTACACTTTAATCTTCTGATATGTTTTTTACTTGGAATACCCACTGAGAGCAGGGAATTAGTAAGGGACTTGGGGAGAATTCTCAGAAGAAAAGAGCAAGAACACAATGATATAATGACTAAAGGGAAACAATTGAACCTAAAGGGTTAAACAGGAATGGAGAATGGGAAGACAGACTAGAGGAGGGAAACAAAGGGATCAATAAATACAAAGATGCTTTGGAAAATTCTTATGGAAAATTATACTACAAAATCTTTTTAACACACCACACACACACACTCAAAAAAGATACTACAATCTGAGAAATAAAAAGTCTAATGACAGGAATGGGTGACCTCCTTTGGAGTTGTTGGCTAATGAGGTCAGATAGACCTCCCAACATTAAAGCCTTTGCCAATGTTATCAATTATGCTCTTGGAACTTGTTAGGAATATCCTGTTGCTCAAGACACCACATTCTTGAGTCATAGAAGACAGAGGAATAAAGCTGGTACTTATCGAGAAGCTCCATCCATATTTCAGCAATATTCATAGTGCTGGAAGATGCTGTGCTCACTACCAGAGGATAAAAGTGACCATCAGGCTCACACAGCTGTGAACCCTGAAAGCTACAGTAGCAGCTTAGCCTGAGAAGATAAGCCCATTCAAACAAAGTGGTGTGAGCACCATGAAAGTACCCAGCTGCTTTGACTGAAGGCTTATTCCATAAGATGAAACCCTTTTCTAACACCATTATTGGGCCAAGAACCTGTATTTTTCTGCTAAAAGGACTAAATTGACTTCTGATGCCTTCTCATTATACCCATAGATCAACCCTGCTCTCACTCTCACCCAGGAAGCTTCATAGATGGTGATTGATACAGAGACCCACAAGGGAACAAATTAGAGAAAATAAGAATCCACAGAATTCTTAGCCCTAAATGAGACATCTCTATTATACCTTCTTTCTCCAAGGGTTAGTGATCATTCACGCACACACACACACACACACACACACACACACACACACACACTGGGGGGGACGGAGGGAGGGACGGACAGACAGACAGAGACAGAGGAGAGAGAGAGAGAGAGAGAGAGAGAGAGAGAGAGAAGAGCCAAGGTGGTAGACATCTACAAAGAAATAGTCTTCCAGACACAGCAGATCAATGAACATATGGCACAAAACATACATAAACTTATGCCAGGCCAAATACTACACAGACAGGGAAAGTAGACACAAAACCTAATCCCGAAAAGTGCCTGTTTGCAATTGACAGCTGCTGGAAAGACAAATGGTTTTCTTTAAGTGTATATAGCCCCTGGTAAGCTGACCTTGCTTCAGTGCAAGGTCATACATTCAAGAGTGTATGGGCAACACAAGCTGCACTTGATGGCTTTAGTATAAAGGAGGATACCACGGGGAATGGGAAAGGATGGGAGGGTAGATCTGCCATAAGTTGGAGAAGGGAGTGAATAAATGAATATTAAAAATACACTGTGAAATGTCCACTTTTTGGTCTTCCTTCTTCTTGAGTTCCTTGTGGAATGTGGGTTGTAAATACCTACGGAAGGAGTTGCAGAGATTAAGTATGGAGCAGAGACTAAAGGAAGGGCAAGTCAGCCTAAATATAGCTATCTCCTGAGAGGCTCTGACAGTACCTGACTAACACAG